>NC_141607.1:13785659-14085659 GCF_047967505.1 Dipteris shenzhenensis
TAAGGAATCAAGGTTGCTGTAGCCAGTGATAATGATGGGCTTCACGGGCTTGCTCTTATATAGCCACCAGTCGTAGTCGGTTAGACCCAATCGAGTGATCGACCCAATCCGCCCAAAACGACCGACTGGTCTCGAAATAGGCCATCGACCACACGATAGAACCGTGGCACAAAATAGAGCAACTTACCTACGGTGTCCATTCGGCCCCCCGGGAAATGCTCCATCTACCCTTAGTGCGGTCAGTCATGGGATGCCTTCCCGCACTTGCATGTAGCCTAGTTGGCAATGTGCCGACTCTATCTGAAGCCGTCCAGCCATCAGGCCACACATGGCCCCCATCTGGTGTCCAAACCAGGACCTACCGGATAACCGAGCTACTCAAATGCCTTCTCCTCATATGGGGGGCTTACAAGTAGAGTTAGCTGGTTCCCGCGTAGTTACACGAGAGTGGAGCATTGATATCTAACACATCCTTCATTGAGGCCATGAAACAACCTTATTTACACCACTCGTATCGGTGCTAAAAGCACCAACCAAATTTCTTTTTGATGGCACTGTTGTGTGTTCAACGCCCAAGGACCTAGCCCCAACTTCAAGCTCTAAGGCTAGTGCCAAGGCACGAGTGCACAGCTCAAAGCCAAGGCATGATGCAACCCACTAAGAGTGATAACAACAATCACATTGATCAGTACCAAATGTGGTGCCAAAGAGGTGGCTACTCACAAGTCGCTAGTAATATAGCTAGTATTAAACCATAGTGTGGATAGGCACACATATGACTAGATCAACTGATGTAGAATGATCGGATCTAGAATGTAGTGGACTAGTTGAGCAGTAGTAAATAAGATGAATAAGAGGAAAGAAAACAATAGCATGATTACACATGTACTAGACATATAGTATATATATGCACATGCCAATAACAAATAGTTGAAACACAAGAAACAAACACTATAGATTGTGGAAGACACATAGGGTAATGTAACAAACGTAGATGGACTAGATCAATGTGGCAACAATAGTGCAACATACCACATATGCAAGAGTGCAATGTAGCAAATAGCAGATTGTAGCAAGCAACAAAATACAAATATAGGTGCAAGCAACCTAGGCTATATGCCAACGGACAGGACATCGTGGACTAGTAAATGACATAACAAATTGTTGATGCAATAAGTGAGACAACCAGCATGGATAGAACATGATTGCACATTGTGGACAAGACAATGTGAACCAAATTGTACATAGATGTAAAGGATAGCAAGCAATAGAGAATACCAAAGTAGCAAAATAATTGTAGATGTGGCATACAACATGACCTATAATGTACATTTTGAGGCACATAATCTCAATGCGGCTCCACGCGACATTTTCAATGCGGTGGAGACCATAACAAAGGTGTAGAAATGTGATCAAAGAGCAATGAGCAGTGACTATAGGTTTAGATTTGTAGCCAAGAAGTAGCCACGCATGCTCCATGTAATGCAATAGGCAGAGTACACATGCATTGCATTAACTATCCTAATGTTGGCAAGCAACCATGCAAATGAGTAGAAGGCACATATTGACACCATGTCACTACATAATCATAAGACTTGTCACTCACATTGACACCTCACTAGTGCTATGTCAAAGTAGAAGGCACACACTGACACCATGTCACTACATAATCATAAGACTTATCACTCACATTGACACCTCACTAGTGCCACGTCAAAGCACAATAATACATTATTCTGCACAATCACATCACATTGATCACATTCATGCTACCCAATGATTGAACACCACCAAATCCAATTTCGCAAACTTGATTCGAGTACCTAGTAACCAAGACCTTTAGGTTAAGGTGTCAAGATCATACCTATATGCATTTGCTTTTGAAAACTTGAAATGACCTGTTCCTAGAAAAATGGTGATTTTTTGGAAAAAATAACTTTTTGCTATGTTATCAGAATTGTGGACTTCTTAAACTAGAACAAAGAGGAAATCCTGAACTTTGTATTGCATCATTCAATTAGTTACACTAGTTGATTTATTAGAAGGAGAAAATCACTATTCAGAGGATTGTAGGTCTCTTAACAGTATCTCAAAGTATGATGATACAACCTTCTTGTGCATCACAACAATAAATTGAACAACAATCTTGGCATTTCAATTTCAAATTGCAAATACTCTTGGTCTTAAGAAACCTTCTGGAATATTATTAATGGCTCATTTTTTAGAATGCATAATTGAGTGCATTCTGTGAAAACAAGCCTATTGCAATCAATGAGATTGCAATTCAACAGGTCAGTGGTTTTGATATTAGCCTTCCATAGTTAAAGTAGTCAATTTTGAGCCGTATGTTGACACAAACCATCCCATAGTTGAAGTAGTCAATCTCTACCCGAATTCTTACACAAGCCTTCCATAGTTGAGGTAGTCAATCTCCTAAATGTTGACATGATCCTTCCACAATGAAATAAGTCTTCCAATAGTTGAAGCGGGCTTTTGAGGACCTCATGGAAATAAGACTTCTAGCATAGAAGTAACCACTCTAGTAATCATATGCTTAGTAGTTTTTGTTCTTTAATTTTGCTGTATATAGCCATCATTGCATGGCTTTGGATCTGTTGACCACCATTTGCATGCACCACTATGTTCCACTGGTGGAGGCCGGTCATTTTTGCATGCTCAGTAAATGGAAACCTGGAGAATTCATGAGTCATCGACATGTCTGTTGCCTTTCAGCTATGCGTAGTGTCTTCATCCCGCATGCTCTCCTGAGTCATCAGCATATCTGTTTGTTGCTTTTAGATGTGTGTAGGGTCTTCATCTCGTGTGCTCTCGCATCATGCTTTCCAATAACAACTGGAGATTTTGGGAGTCACCGGCCATGGCATTTGCCTTTGAGGTCTAGAGCATTTCTTGTTGTTGTCCAATAATTACTACACCACCCAACTAAATCACAAGCTATTATCTGAAATGCAGCACTGATTTTTCACCTTGCTTGCCATCTTTGTAGCTTTCTTTTTCCATCCGGGCTTTCTTCTTTTGGAATAGTTGGTTTATGTGTGCTTATTAATTATTGCAGCACCATTCGAGCACCTGCATCTGCTTAAACCCATCTTTATCTTTCCTACACTTGCATCGTATCAATGATTTCCACTGATGGCTTTGTAAAATAATTGAGGGCAAATAAAGATATAAGCCCCAAAACAAGACTTGATTCCATGCATATTTGCTTAGAAGTGATCTCTTTTTATAAGAGACGAAGAAAGAAAGCATATCATGCTTTTACATAAATTCGAAAGCATATAGCTTTTATAAAAGCTAAGGCTGCAAACAACTAACACCCCCCCTGTAGACTTAGCTGGTTGTTAATCAATATTTGGATGAAAAGAACTTTTGCGGGGATTCAAAGGAAAAATTCCAAAGATTGATTACCATCCTTAAAGCTAACTAAGCTATCAAAAATTAAGTCGTAGATGAACTGAATGGACTTCTCACAGCCTCAATCTTGTCATAATGATAATGTATATCAATATGCTTAGATTTTGAATGGAAGACCTCATCTTTTGTCAAAGAAATGGTACTTTGGTTGTCACACGTAAGAATTGATGAGCCACTTTGATTCTACTTCAAACATCCCTAGACCAACATCCTTAATCTCGTAGATGAATAAACTCGACTTTTTAAAACACCAAGAACTTACTTCATGTTTGCTTTCTCCCAACACTTGTTCCCTGCGAATATAATTCTTCTTTCCTTCTCCTTTTATCCATAGAGATATCCATATCAAGTGGTAGACCATCCGCAAGTCCATGTTCCTATTTTAAGATTCGTATGTCCAAATCCTTGATGCCATAATATGCTTGATGCATGTCCTCATCCTTTAGCAAGGTATTCTCTTGGTGCCACCCCAAGAATACAACCTGATTATATTAACTCATATAAACTACCTTCTCTTGGTGCCACCCCAAGAAAACAACCGTATCATATCAACTCATATGAACTACCTTCTCTTGGTGCTACCCCAAGAATACAAGTTTGAATCAAACCACATGAAAATTCCACTATCCGTAGGCCTAGATATTGAAGCTCTCTTGGTGCCATCCCAAGAATATGATTATGAGGCAAAGCATGGAAATTCCTCCATTCATAAGTCTAGAGATTAAAATCTGATTGTAATGCATGCTTGGAACATCATCCAGACAAACAATATTTCTTATAACAAAAGGACAAAATTTCATCAACCATTGATGATGATGTATCATAAGTTAAGAGACTCTAGAATCTTCCATCAATAATTAAATTCACAAATTGTTATGTTTTTCTTCTTTGGACACATCACTCTCATGCACCAAATAAGCTTCAACACTTGCCCCATTTTGCTCAGTATATCTCTTAAAATAACATGAATCCTCATCATGCCCAATTTTACCACAAAAAGTACATCTCACAAATTTATTTGAATAAGCACATCCAGCATGGTGTCCATGATCGAAAAAAGCATGGTTTCCATGACCATCTTGATACACTTGGCTTCCATGACCAGCTTGATAATCTTGGCTTCCATGGCCAACTTGATAAGCTTGCCTTCCACGGCCAGCTTGATAATATTGGCTTCCACGGCCAACTTGATAAGCTTGCCTTCTAGGGCCAGCTTGATGAGCTTGGTATCCACGACCATCTTGAAAATGTGTTTGTCCAATATCTCCATGAAAGCGCTTTGATGCTACATATAGAGCTTTGTCATCATATAAAGAGGAATCAAACAAACTTCTTTTACTTACAACAACCAAAGCTTTCTCTTGAAGGTGTTCCATTGTCTTAATCTTTCGAGCAACATCCTTTAAAGAATCACAAGCTCCTTCAAATGTAAAATTGTCCACATTTGCTAATACAGTGACGATTGTATCAAATTTAGGTGCTTTTGTAGATCCAAAAGCATAGCAACATGTTGATCCTTTGGAACAGGTGCACCTACAGAGCAGCAGACATTTGCTCCAAAATAGATTTGAACTTCTCAATGTGCTCATCAAGAGAGTTAGTAATTTTGTAATCCAAATTTGACAGAGAATTTTGAAGATGAAGCACTTCTTGAGTAGTCCTCTTAAGAAAAGTTTTTTCTAAATAATTTCAAACCTCATGGGAATGTTGTATCCGGTACTTTGAAACACGTACAAAGTTTTTATCCCATTGAGACCTTTAAAAGAGATGGTGTATTGCTCTTTGATTGAGATAATAGCTCCCTTATATTCTTGAAAGAAATCTCCTCAAATCCAAGATTAGTAAAAAATGATTGTACAATAACTTGTCAATGGATTTGCTAAAGGAAACTCCTTCAAGAAGATACTCTTTGAATAAAACCCTTGTGCCACGTGTTGAGAAAGGAGAAGTATCTTTGTCTTATTGTTCAATGAAATTTTCACAATTTGTCATATTCATATGTCATAATCACAATTCACAATGTTCGCAACTCGTCATCAGTTTTACCCATCGTTATAGGATTAAATCGCATCAGTATCTTCATAAACATTTCAACTTCCATGCATTGAGACATGATGCTTTGTTGTAATTTGTCGCGTGCTTCATCAATGCCGCAAGTTGCAATTATCCTGGTCCATTTGCAAGGATGGTGCCATGAGAATGGAAAGCTTCTTCTCGTGTATATTACATAGCCTTGATAATTTCCTCTTCAACTACTATGCAGAACCCCTTGATTGGAGCCACGTATACACGATCGTATGTGGGTTAGGATCTGCGCTGCAATATCTTTAGGAGGAGTGCAAGAACGTGGTAATCCATAGGGATTTGAAATCCAACAACATGATACTGAACACCAAATTCAATGCCAAGTTGGAGACGATCGTATGTGGGTATGCAATCATATGCGGGTTAGGATTAGAGGATCAGTAAGGCAATATTCTTGTGTGAAAGATGAACGACTACAACCGACTATGACTTCCCTATGAGCACGAACACCTTCATTCTTCGCTTAGATGCAAAATACAAACTGAAACCCAAAGAATGACAAAAGTACCACACTTATTTTACACAAACGCTCTTAAAGACAAATGAATAACGTCATCCTTCAAGGCAAATAACACGTACTACATGCAATAGACAAGAGACATAAGACTTGCAGCATCAAAACGATATGAATATTAGAAGACCCAAAAAACACAACAAAACTACAACTAAATGTAGGAATGACTGTGGACGAGAATCTAGACATTCAGGATGGACTTGTCAATGGGGATGATAGAATTTTAAAGCATTACAATGAGAACAAAAAACCGCCAATAGTTTGGATATAATTTAATGACATAAAAACTGAAGATAGACAAGATATGGCCCACACACACCTTTATGATGAGGAGACTTGTGAAAGATGGACTCCATTAACTCAAATTGATTGTGAAATTCAAGTAGGAAAGAACAACCTCAATGCAATCACACGAACACAATTTTCGATTCAACCTGCATCCGCACGAACAATACATCATTTGCAAGGATTGTTAATGGACTCGCTAGCACTTGACCCATCCAAGCATCAAGACACTTGGACTAGTTTACATAGCCCTTTCAAGAGTCAAGGATCCAACAAACCTTTTCCTAATTCAAAATATCGAGAAAAAACATATCAAGCTTGGCACAATGGTGCTCACTGAGATAGATCGACTGTGAAATGAGTCACCCTGGAAACTCGAACAAATCAACTTCTCCAACATACATAACCGACAAGACATCATTCAATCGCTAAACAAAAGATCAATATTCCATAACAAGGAAGATATTCACAGTTGCTCGAGCATAATGTCCACAACAAGACTCTGTTTGCAAGAGACACACGCACAACATACAATTGCGCATGCCCTAGGAGGATTTAACCACATTGCGAAGGAAGACGCGGTGGGCATTACAACATATTACAAACCAAAACTAAAACTTGAAAAGCAAAAATATTATATTCAAGGAGGTGATCAATGCCTACTTACAATGTTCACAACACATTCATTACAAGAAGTGGCTATAATTAACATTTACAAACATCCAAGAGCTCAAATTGAACTACCCATACAAGGGTTTGAATCACTGATCTCATCTGTTCCTTATGAAAGCACTACCTGAATCATTGGAGACTTCAACATTGACTTAAACAAAACAAGTCACGATGCCTTGCAACTAAACTAATTAATTACTAAAAGCAACATGTGTCAACTCATTGACTCAAGTATTACAAACCACGGTTCAAGAGTTGACCATATTTGGATAAATTTTCCTGGCACAAACCAATATACCGGAACTAACTTTATCTATTGGTCTGACCGTTCGCTTCTCTATACTACCATCAATGTGACATGACAAAGAAATAACATACAATAAGGGCAAGCCCGATGAATGAAATTCACCGTGGGCAACACATCTCGAACAACAAGTAGATACTTCTCATAACAGTATTATTCTTTTTGCTCTAATTTCTTTTTCTTAGAGAAACAATATATTTCTCTAATTTGTTTTTGCTCTGGCAAAATTCCACCCTCATCTTATGGAGTGCAATTTAAGAGGGGGTATTGAAAATGTAAATCACACAATGGGTAAAAGGGTCATGTCCCAAATGTATGATGGAACTAGTAGGGTTCCCAACCTAGGGTTGTTTTTATATTGGGGTACCCCTGATTTTGATGTAAGCAGGCCCTAGGATTGGGCCGGGGTACATGCGAATCAGGACGGCCTCATTTTGAGTACGCTGAGAAGCAAAAATTATCCTTCTAATGCATGATTGGACTATTTAATCTGCAGATCTTCGGTCCTGATATAAACCCTGGTGCTCACAGGCAAAAACCCCCCATCGATTATCAGAGCTATCTGCAGTGTGCAGTATCATCATGTCACGAGTGTACGTGGGAAACCTTGATCCTCGAACAACCGAGAGGGATTTGGAGGACGAGTTTCGCGTCTACGGCGTGCTTCGAAGGTGCTTTTTCCGTTCACTCTTTTGGGGAATCCACGTTCTTCTCAATAGCACATTATCTACAACTGAGAAGTCTGTCATGCATATGCCCCACATAAATAATACCCCTCCCGCTGTCTTTCGTCGTTCTGTTGGAAGGCGGCCTTAAATTTTCTGTTTTTGTTGTCTACTTTACATAGGCATCACCGTAATTTGCCTTTTCGTTTCCCTCACGCATTCTTTTCGTGTTGGGCGTGTCCTGCAGCGTGTGGGTGGCACGCAAGCCACCTGGCTACGCTTTTATAGAGTTTGATGATAAGAGAGACGCAGTGGATGCGATTCGATCTTTGGACGGTACTAGATCTTCTACCTCGAATTATTTAGCAGTGGACTTCTATTTATTTTCAAAGTGACAAACGCTTTTATTATTTGCACTTCAAAATGAGACTCAGATTCTAGCTGTCAGTTTGGTTTGCTGCTTGGCTAAATTTCAGAAGCTTTAGCACACTTCTTGTGTACTGATGAAAGGTGGATGCTGCTCTGGCAAGCAGTGGCGAGAGACTTCTCGTCAACTTGCTAAGATGAAAGCGGAGACATAAGATAAGAGGTGAATTAAGGATTTATTCTATGTAACCTAGTCAAACGTGCGTTGGGATGCTGATAGTAATAATAGGGTGACACTAACAAGCTGAGCTGTTGTAGGATTCGTAGGAAATTCCTTCCAATCAACTTGGGAAGAGGCTCTTCCCCTGTTATGGCTGCCATTCTTAAAGCTTGGGACAGCTTTAGAAACACTCTTCGGAGAGTTCCACCCTCCTCTCGAGAAGAGATAGACAGGCAGCCAGTCATGTGGAATGACTCGATACTGGTTTGCCGATCATAGAGTCCACTTGGTTGGGAGCTTTCATGAGGACGGGTATTCCTTTACAGGTCATAGCCTTGCGGGATGCACTTGAGGAGACCCTGGTCTTTGATGTTCAGTCGGAAGGCAGACTACTCAGATCTTTAGGTGATATTCTTTTCGAGGTTGCCTTCCAGCCTGTTAGGATTGCAGGTTACATGGAGTGGGGCACGGATTCACAGTGGTATCTTGATCCCGACCCTCTTTTCTTGGCACTTGGGTCTTGGAGACTTTGATTGTATGGTGGTGTGACCTATCTCCTAGACAAACGAGACAGTATGTTTCTACACGAAACAAGATATCTGCCAAAAGCTCTGTATCAGCCCTGCTAGGCTTTGCTTTCACATCAAGCAATAGGCATCTAGAATTGTCCCGAGTACTTGCATACACTTCAATTGGATGCCTATCGAAGCCAGGAATTGGCTTGGACAGTGGAATTGCCAGTGCAAGGGTGAGCCCTTGTTGTAAAAGCATATTCCATTGCCATAAGAAATAAATAAATACCGAAAGGGGCGCCAAAGCATTCAAGGCCAATATGCGTCTCGTGTGTGTGGTATATGAGCTTATAGCCTCCATTTCATTGCTCTTAAAGTTTGTTTGTCAGTGGTTCTAACTAAGGAAGTGCCTGAAAGTGATGTATTGTGGTTGAAATGAGTGCAGATGATTGATTAGTTAAGGATTACTGTTGCTAGAGGCCGGTTTTAACTGATCTCTTCCTTTCTGTTAAATGTGTTCAAGAAGTTGGACACGAAGTTGAGCATGTGTTCAGATGATCTTTCATAGTCAGATGGTCAAACGGAGTGAGTGAATCAAATAGTAGCTCGTGCTTATGTTTCTCATAAGCAATCTGATTAGGAAGAGTGTCACGAGGGCGTGATTTTTGGTGCTTGCATGCGGGCTTTCATGTGTGCAGTTTCCTATGAAAATAAGGGGCAAGGCCTAGGTTGTTTTGTGTGAAAAAAAGGGGCTCCTAGGCATTAATTATGCCTTTGGGCAAGTGAAGGGCTAATGGATCCTAGGAGGGGTCCAAAGAGGGCCTTGGGGAGCAAAAGCCCCAACTTGACGTGGGTCTACCACGTGGCAAGTTGCCACGTGGCACTTGCATGCAGCCAGCTCCAGGAGGTTCTAATCTAGTCGGAACATAGGAAGCACCTGGGCGTGGCTGGTTGAAGGAGCAGACCGGTGATCATAAGAGCTCACAGAGGTGGGTCAGTGTATGGGGTGGTATGGTTTGCCTACGCCATTGTACGGAGGGCTCACGGGCTGTGTACGGGATCACGTCGCCCCTATATGGATCGCTCCTGGTTTCCATATGACAGTTGTACAGTTCACTCATGGGCTGATCTATGCTAATTGTACGGGCTGCATAAGTATATGTGTACAGCTGATGAAGGACTGCGTACGGACACCCCAAGCTCATACGTGCTATCGTATGGGGCTGTGTACGGGTTTATTAAGGCGGATGTGCTAGAGTATGTACGGACTGCATGAGGATCCATTAAGGCTGTGTGAACGGCGTTGTACGGTACTGCTGCGTTCGGAAGACTACGTAGGTCTAGTGCACGATCTTGTACGGTCCAGCCCTCGAAATGCGTGCAAAATAGACTGTACAGCCCGTACAGCAGTTGAATCAGCCTCGGGTGACGTGCAGCAGTTCTTTACAGCCAGCAACAGCTCCGTACACAGCCTTGTTTTGCGTGCAGCAACGTGGAAATGCTCACAGGTGGCCCGTACAGCCTCGAAAAGAGTGAAGGGATATCTGTACAGCAGTTATGGCACCTTGGGATGCGCACAAACGGGCATACGGTGGTCACGGGGGAGAGAAGAAAATATGTACGTCATGTAAACAGCCTCCAAAGTCCAAGGTCGAGAGAGAAAACCACACATGCCATCACATGCAAAGAAGGGACTGCCACGTGGCTCTTTAAAGGCTCTAACCCCCTCACTAATGACACGCTTATGCCTTCCCTTGGGCCCAACATTTTGTTCCCCCTTTTTCTTGCCTTGGCCTAGCATTTGGCCTAGTAGGCGCACCTAGGGATTGGACCCACTTCTAACATCAATCCTAGGGGCTTTTAGTATCCATGGGTTTACTTGCACATAGAAATCACGTCCCCTAGACATCAGTTTGGATTTCCTTGAAACTCATAATGTTCACATGTGCAATGCAAGGCATATGCTACTAGATCAATGTATTTCAAAGTCAAAGTCGTGAATCAACTCTACGGAAAACACATTGATGCTGTCCATTGTTAGAATGTGGAAACCCAACGCTTCTCATATCCTTGTATGTGCAAAATAGCTTCTGCTACGCATCTATCCCAAATGTTTGGACCACCTTGGGGAAGTTCACCACATATGTATGGCCACTACCACCCACTAGTAGGGTTTAGCTCCTATACCAAGGCCATATCGATGAAATTGTGAGTGCTTGCATTGTCCAAAAGAAATGCATTGGTCGTCCCATAATAGATCTCTCATGAGAATCAGATCATGAGGACCCAAAAATATATTAAATATGTTACAATTGTCACGATAGGTATTAACAACAAGAAGTTCAATACTTGGAATTGCTGGGGACATACTTGAAATCTTCACCTTTGCTACTTGGGCATTAGCCTTACCTCCTTTCTTTGGAGATTGTGATGATGAAGAAGGGCAATCTTTGGGTATGTGCATTGGTCGATTACACTCGAAATACAAAGGCTTTTCTTTAGCCTTTATGAGATCCACAAAATACTTATGTGGTTGCTTGCGCTTGAAAGCATGTGCAGTTGATGTCTTGGTACGGCCCCTTTTGCTCGATTTTTCTTGCAGCCCTTGGATCTTAAGGCAACGATGTACCTAGTGCACCTATATCTCCTCAAGAGCGATGGTATCGTCGGAAGTCTTGGAGTAACACATAAGGTCTTCCAAGGTTTCAAGTTTGTCACGTCTCACGCCATCTTTGTAGTCTTTTGGAAGACCCTATAGAAGAACAGGTGCCAAACTTGATATGAAAAGATGGGAAACGTAAAAATTGGAACTCATGTATACGTCTCTAGTGTCTTGCCTTGCATAATACGTCGCTTGATTTTGATAAAGTTCTGAAATTGTTAGGTTTTTAAAGCAAATTTGGTCACGAACGTAGCCTTGAAGTCCCTTCACTAAGTGAATCTTGGATTTGTGTTTGAATTTGGGAAACCATACATACACACTATATTGCAAAATGGAAAGGAATTGTATTTGAGGCTTTTTCGGATCATGCATTAGCACATCTTCTCCATGAACATCGTTTGCTTCTTCCTACTACAAAGAGGAAGCTCTTTCTTAAGAATATGAATCATGATGCACCAAGGCAGATGGCTCAGTATGAGACTCCATTTTTCCACACGGCTCGGACTTCTACTCAAACTTCTATATTCCTTTGTTTGGACCCAAAACTTGCTATTCCGAGGTGCTCGAAATTGCCTTTAAGGAGCCTTAAAACAATTGCAAAATCTTCTCAATTCGAGAAACAGTGAGAGCACAATCCGTATAAGTGGGTGGACCAAGTTTGAGAGCAATTAGAGAGGTAGATGGGTGAGAATCATGCTCCAAAATATCTGGAGGGTAGACGAGTCTTAGAGGATCACCATTGGACAGCTACGGGTCTCGTCCCACACCTAGAGAGCAACGGGTTTGCAAGCTATGCACATTGCAAGAGTTGGACACATAGGAGCACTTTCTATGTACATGCCGAGTCTACTATGAGGTTCGAGGACGATATCATTGCCTTTTGAGGGACACTCGTTTGGACCACTTCTCGGTTACTCCATTTTTATGATCAGGTCTTATTTATGAGTGTACTTTGTGTGAGGCCTCCAGAAGAGAGCACTTGCTCAGGATATAGAGGAGGGGTCACGGCACACAACCAGACTCATCCAGAACCTGATCACGGAGTTTTTCAAGTGACATCATATGGACCAGCAAATCAGTGAACCTGAGATTCAGATTCAGTGACACGATAGGCCCAATAGCGGGTTGATGCATGGATCATGATTGGGGATCTTCCCTCCATGGGCACTAGACCGGGGCACAGCCGACGGGCATTACAGTGACTCTTGTTAGACATAGGGCCACTACTAGGAGACCACAACGGACCACAACACAGACCTCTGTGAGAGCTCCATCACAAGTTTCTTGTCATCGCAACCTCATTTACCACCGTCATTCCAGATTTGTCATGTATTAGATTTGATATGATTTGATTATGGTGTATTCATTGTGGGTGATGATACCCAATTAGAGGCTCCACCTTATTAGCTCATTGTATTAGGTGTATTTCAGCCTCATAGACCCTTCGGTCTTTTGAAGACTTTTAATAAACTCTCTCTCTCTCTCTCTCTCTCTCTCTCTCTCTCTCTCTCTCTCTCTCTCTCTCTCATTCTCATTTTTCGATTGTTTCTTCCCTTGGTTTTTCAAAATATTCTTATTTTTAAAGATTGGATATATTCTAGTAGGTATCGTTCTTTATTGATACTCTTTATGAAGGCTAAGTTATAACATTTGTTGGAAGTGCTGGAATAAGTGTAGAAAATGCCTAATTCTTAGCCCCCACATGAGGACTGGGAACAATAGTGTATGAAGAGGGGAGCATGTGCCTATCCAAGGGGTGTGTGCAGTGCTTACAATAGCTGTTTTCGTAGACCCATTATAGACAGTTTTAGGCTGGCAATGGTCAATCTTTATAAGCTTGACTAGGCTGGCTGAGGAAGCTGGTCGGCCAGCTTCTAGGTTAGTGATCTTCTGTAGGTGGGCGGGTGTGGCTCCTCATCCCTATATAAGGAGCTCATTGCAACCCCTTTCGTTGGGCCTTTTAGGACATGCAAAAGAGGCTCGTTTGGGAGATTTAGATTTAGATGCTCGTTTGGGAGAGACTAAAATGAAATCATTTAGATTTCACAAGCAGTTGCACAGATGTTGTTAGGGAGACACAGGCTTGGACGGGTGCTTAACCTAGTTGGGTATTCTCCAGACCCAAGTGAGCAATGGCTCTCACTTATGTGTCTTAGGTGTCTCAAGTCTAAGACTCTCCCTAGTGTACTAAAGGTACTACGTGTCCTTACTGTCCCATGGTAGGACACATGACCATAGGCTAACTTGACGTCCATAACACTAATCACGTTATGTCCATGCATGGACATAACATTTCTCCCCCCCTTATTCAGAGAAGGTCTGAGACAATAAATTCGAGGAATTGGCATCGAAGAGAATCAACAATTTCCAAGTGCTATCTTTGTCTGAACGATCTTTCCACTTAGCTTTCAGCTTTGGAACAATCCTGTTCCTAAGTGATCCCTATAATCCAGAAGGCATTCTGGTTCATTGGGGTACACAAGTGGATAGATCTTCTAGTCTTACGACTTCATCCTTAGAGACCGAATTATCTCTAGCAGAGCCTTTTGTCAATCTATTGACATGAAAGATTGGATGTATCCGAACTCCTTTAGGTAACTACAGCTTGCAAGCCGTGTCATTGATGCTTTTAAGGATAGAAAACGGACCACAATAGCGATGAGATACTTGTAGACAGTGCCAGTGCGGATTACCTAAGAATCCTTTGGGATTCTTGAGTAGACCCGCTGACCTTTTGAGAAAACTCGAGGTGTCCGCTTCTGATTAGCATAAAATGGCGCTCTATTTTGAACATTATTTGCGCTTTCCGTTGCTAAATGCAACATATCTTGTTGCTGTTGCAACCAATCAGCAGTAGAGCTCACCTTAACTTTCTGAAAGCCAACTAACCAAGGGGCTCTAGGCTGGTATCCGTACATTAGCATGAATGGACTGTTCCGGGTTGCTAAATGCTGTCAGAGTCATGCTTATACGGAAGTGTGATTGCCAGTCGAGTAACTTAATAAACCTAGAATTTTAAAACTTTCTTAATACCACAACTTAAAATGCATTCACACAATATTCATCCATGAATCTGAGTGGGCAGGGTAGGCCACTATTTTATAGGAGAGCTAGGGCGAAAAATAGAGTAGCTAAAAGTAGAAAAGCTAAACTAGCTTTTTGGAAAAGCAAAAAGCAGAAAATCTTATCTAGCTTTTAGAAAAGCATCAACTTTTAATAATTTAATATTTCAATAACATTATGAATATGGTTATTATTATTATTATTATTATTTTACCCATTCACCAAGGTTAATTAATCGAGAGGCCTAGGTCTCAATTAACCCTAGAACCTAGACAACTCGTATTGACTCTAGACGATTCAAAATTCTGCCAAACTGAGACATCTTTTATCTTTGGAAAGGCTCTGGAAACTAGATACTCAAGGACTAGGTTTTGAGATCGCTCCCGATTCACTAAGCTATGCGATCTAGATCCGACGATCTTGACACACCAAGGCTCACCCCCAAGGCAATTGAAGCTGTTAGGGAGGGATGGTTGGGTATGGAGAACCCTTGTGGATGTGCGAAGAGTCATCAGTATCGTACGGCATGTTGGTAATTTAATACCATGTGGAGAGTGATCCGGCAAGGTTGAAGCTGTCACAAGTTATCGCTGTTGGAGAAGGCAGCAAGGGTTGCGTGTCTTCTCTTTCCACACTTCCCCTTACCTCTTTGTCTCTCTCTCTCTTCTACTCCGCCCAGTGGGCCAATTTTGACAGGATCACCTAGCAGGGTGCGAGGATTGGAATAGCTCCATGGGAACCCCTTGGATGAGCAAGGAAGATAAACTCGGTGGCACAAACTATACCCAGTGGAAGTTGAATATGAAGGTCTGGTTCATTCACAAGGTGCTTACGGGAGATAGTTCAAGGCTATGAACGGAAGCCTGAACGTCCCAAGAGTTCTATATATTGGGATGTTGCGCGGGAGGATGCCTTGCAAGAGGAGCTTAAGGATTGGGAGGAGCGTGCTCAAAGGCACATTCAGCATTGGTTCGGACGATCACTAAGGACGTTGTGCTGGTGGTACAAACACTGAACAATGCATTCCAGGTATAGTCTAAATTGGAGGATCTCTATGCAAGGGATTTGGTGATGTGAGCTATCACTTTACATCTCGCCTGTTGGTGGCCCTCATTGTAACCAAGCTTTCCCCGGATTACGACATGGTCTTTCGAGCTTTGAGGTGCCAAGTCACAATAAGTCAACGGGACTTTGATGACATGTGCTCCGTTCTCCTTGAGGAGGAATCGGTCCAGGGCAAAAGCTCCGGGTCACTCTAGATGGTGGAGCAATTTCGTCAGTGCACAAGAACGGAAGGTCTAACTGCTATGCTTGCGGAATGGGAGGGCATCCGGCTAAGGGTTGTCGGTCCAAACACAAATCTAAGGACTAGGGCATAGCGTCAGATACATCCTCAACTCAGTCTGTGGTTCCAAGGCAGTAGCTGCCTAGGATATCCAGGTTGCATCAGCTTTGCAGCACTAGTTATGTGTATTAAGCAACTAGCAATCCCCAATTTCTGGGGCAAACATAACAGTCTGCAGGCCAGCCAAAAGGTCAACCAGCAGGGCCAAACTAGTGGCCAGAAAGGCCAGAACTGGCCGACCAAAACTGGCCGACCAGCTGGCCGACCAGCTAGGTCAGGCCTATAAAGGCACTAGACCCACACTCTAAAATGACAGGACAGGACCTGCAGCTGCTCCTCATCTCCGCCATTCTTTGCTGCAGCCCTGCCTGCTCCATCTACCTCTCCTCTTCAGATCTGCCTTCTCTCTGCCTCTCCTTCCTGCCTCCTGGCTGCTCCATCTTCTCCTCCAGATCTGCCCCATCCTGCTCCAGATCTGCTCCTCTGCTCCTTCTACTCCAGATCTGCTCCTTTTCTTCATCATGTTGCTATTCCAGATAGCCTGAAGGTTCCTTCCTCAGAGCATGCTGGTTTTCAGCCATTTCCTAGGGCAGCTCTAGCCCTTCATCTTCTTCGTCATCATCGAGCTACACGGAGGACTGCGTTTCGCTCCCTCTGCTGCTATCTTTTCTACTGTTTCTCTACATGGAATCATCTTTCTGATTCACCTCAGCCACGGTCCTTGAGACACACCGGCTTGAGGTTCTTGTATTCAGTTTTTCATATTACCGGCAGGCACTATGTTTTCTGAGTTCCGTTCTTCAGTTGTGTCTGAGTATTGTCTATTTTCTGATCGCTCCACTGCAAACCCTATCGTTTCTCTATATGGTATCAGAGCCATGGTGATCTAAAGACCCCAGATTTCTGGTGATCTAAAGACCCCAGATTTCTCTATATGGTATCAGAGCCATGGTGATCTAAAGACCCCAGATTTCTGGTGATCTAAAGATCCTGCTTCTTCAAGGAGGCCATAGGTACGGGGAGCATCACTCCTATGAACATATCAGTTTCCTCTTCATTCCGCTGCGCACTAAGGGAGAGAACTCCATCTTCTACTCCCATCCCTCCCTCCCTTTGAGAACTCCATCTTCTACTCCCATCCCTCCCTCCCTTTCTTACCTCCATCGTCTACACCCATCCCTCCCTCCTTTTACGGTTTCAGGCTTGACACTCCCCATTCCTTCGAACAAGGAGGTCATGATCCTTCACCTCTACCAGATCTCCATCGGCATCGACTTCCAGGATCTACAAGTTCTCCCTAGGCGGGACCCTTTTTCTGTTCAGATGTGTCTTGATGACTGTTGTTTCGATTCTTCTACACTCATGGAGGCGGGGATAGGCCCTTCTCTCCCGAGGTCCAAGATCGGGCACACACTGGCTCACTGTTCAGCTACGACCTCTTCCTTTGGCGGAATCCTACCATCTCTGGATTATCAGTGCTGCTACGACATATTTGCTTTTCCCTCCACCTTTCGGCGTCGAGAGGGGGTGGCTTATTCTCTCAAGCTTCACAGTGTTCTTAGTTCTATATGGTATCATACGTGTAACTCAGGCACTTGAGGAAGTGAACAATTCCCTTGCAAGGGCACTCCTCTTGTGACCTTCTCTGCATTTTTTGCATTTCATCTCTAGGGCATTTCGCAGGGATAGCCACCACCGTCGACATCCCTACACGAAGCTCCAAGCACACAATGTCTGCCCCTCCAAATTGGCAATTGAGAGGGGGTATTAAGCAACTAGCAATCCCCAATTTCTGGGGCAAACATAGCAGTCTGCAGGCCAGCCTAAAGGTCAGCCAGTAGGGCGAAACTAGTGGCCAGAAAGGCCAGAACTGGCCGACCTGTTGGCAGGCCCACCGACCAGCTGGTAGGCCAACCGACCAGTTGGCCGACCAGCTAGGTCAGGCCTATAAAGGCACTAGACCCCCACACTCTAAAATGACAGGACAGGACCTGCAGATGCTCCTCATCTCCGCCATTCTTTGCTGCAGCCCCGCCTGCTCCATCTACCTCTCCTCTTCAGATCTGCCTTCTCTCTGCCTCTCCTTCCTGCCTCCTGGCTGGCCCCTCTTCTCCTCCAGATCTGCCCCATCCTGCTCCAGATCTGCTCCTCTGCTCCTTCTGCTCCTGATCTGCTCCTTTTCTTCATCATGTTGCTATTCCAGATAGCCTGAAGGTTCCTTCCTCAGAGCATGCTGGTTTTCAGCCATTTCCTAGGGCAGCTCTAGCCCTTCATCTTCTTCGTCATCATCGAGCTACACGGAGGACTGCGTTTCACTCCCTCTGCTGCTATCTTTTCTACTGTTTCTCTACATGGAATCATCTTTCTGATTCACCTCAACCACGGTCCTTGAGACACACCGGCTTGAGGTTCTTGTATTCAGTTTTTCATATTACCGACAGGCACTATGTTTTCTGAGTTCCGTTCTTCAGTTGTGTCTGAGTATTGTCTATTTTCTGATCGCTCCACTGCAAACCCTATCGTTTCTCTATAATGTGCTACCCCATGGGTCACAATCTAAAAGGGCATGTGTGTGAGAGTGCGGGCTAATAACGGCCCCTATTAGTTGAACGTTTGGTAAGCAAAGCAAGGCTATGGAGCTATGGGCCAGATTTGTTCGAGGTTCGTTACTTGATGTTGTAGAGACTTTGGATACTGTGTTGTGGAATTCGTAGTTCAAGGTTCTTGTACATGATGTGTTCACTGGAAGATATAGGTGGTGGTGTGTCCCACAGATCATTATACCCCATTGGGAATTCAGGGAAGATTGGCATGGGAAATCACAGCTGATGACATCTCATTTGATGTTCCAGGTGGTATTATGGTTCAAGGATCCAAGCTATTTGGTGCTCTCTCCAAGGTGAATCCAGTAGGCACACTGCCAGAGGATCCATGGTTGCATCTTCATCGGCTTGCTTCTTCATATCATTGTGCTCACCGTGAGTTGCAGAGACAATGTGAGAGTATGGCATCTCATAGTGAGAGAGGGCTTTATTGCGGGTGTGCCTTCTCAAAGAGGATAGGATAGGGGACGCCTGGTTAGGCTGGTTGGGCTGGCTTGTAGTGGCCCAAATTGGGCCCCAAGCAAGGGGGATTACCTAACCCGACGGTCGGGTCAACTTGACCTATCCCGACCTTGGTTGGGTCAGGTCAGCCGACCTGTTGGTCTGTCCATATGACCAGCCCTGCTGGCCGACCAAGCTGGCTAGGGGGCCTATAAAAGGCTCCTCCCTTCTCCAGTCTTGGTGTCTCACATAGGGCCTCTCTCTCTCTCTCTCTCTCTCTCTCTCTCTCTCTCTCCGCTTCTGCACGTGTGCAACTCTCATAGAAAGCCCCTCTTGCCAGACCAAGGGTCACCACCAAGATTCTTTCTTCAAAGAATACAAACAATAAATGCTGCGCTGCAAGGAGAGGGGGAGGAAAAGGAAGGAAAAAGGCTAAAATAGGACCAACATCCTCGCAAAAGGACCAGCCATAAGACTCGGAAAAAAAAAGGACTGCTCAAGGAACACTCGGAGGTCGGCCAGCTCGCTGAGAACAGAACCAGCAAGCCAAAAAATGTTCGAATGAGAGAGCTGAAGGCAAAGCCTTCAGCCGCTAAAAAAACAGGCCCAAAAAAGGGACCCGTGACGAGGCTCAGCTCAGCTTCAACTAGCGAGGGATGCCCACACACAGGTAGCAGCAAAGAGCTGTGCCACCAGCACGCATGGTTAGACATGCACATAGGGCGGCTAGAAGAAAGGCAATTGTGTGGCAAAAATGCGGGAGGGAGGGGCCTTAAGGAAATGAAGAAGGAAGGGGAAAGACTGGTTTGGGGTGGGGAGGGGAGGGGGAGAGCGGTAAACTGAGGGGGGGGGGGAGGAGCAGGAAGAGACAGGGAGGGGGTTTAACTGAGGCAAAAAGGAGGGAGAGCGGGAGCATGTACTGTCAATTGGACTATTCTGTAGACCTTGATTGCTCAAAAATGTATGCCTGTGGGTTTGTTTCAGCCCACAAAGTGCCTTATGGAGTCTGCATACTTTATGTTCTTGATCAGACATTTGAAAACCAACAGGCCAACTCACATACACATACCTTTGGAGTCCCCATTGAGAAAGGCTGTTTTTATATGCAGCTGATGTACTTCCAACCACAATGAGCATCCAATGAAACAACAGACCTAATGGTGTTCATCCAGAAGTGCGGGCAAAGGTTTCATCATAAATCTACCCCATTCTATTGAGAATAATGGTGTGTTTCCCAAACTTGGTAATGGCAGAACAACTAATCATTGAAAGTATTTCATTGAAGCTGCATGGTCTTTTCAAGAAACCGGATTGATCATTTATGAAGCTTTTCTACAATGGCAATTGCTTTTGTTGAGGGGCATAATGACAGGTCTGATGGTGAAACAATTGTGGCATCTGCATGATAGTTGGCAATCTGTTTTCTTCAACGGAGGACTCTTAACTAATGAGATTTCAGATTAGGGTTTATGAATATCTTTTTATACCCACAACTTGAGGATAGAGCACCGAGGGCTCTCAACTCTTGAGAATTTAGACAAGGATTTATGAATTAAAAGGCATGATTCATGATCATTCGTTACATCAGGTAGCAGTTACTAGAATTGTAGATACTAGAGAATGTATTTCAAATATATTAGCCATGTATTGGACTTAATATTTTGGACTCTAGGTACTTTCCCATAGCCTATCTGGTATCTTTGAAGACTATGTGCTCATCTATGGATTTGCTCAAGTTGGTTTGTAAGGTAATTCTAGACTGTCTCAATTTGAACTAAGGAAGTACTATCAATTTTCAGGAAAGAATGGATGGCGTGTAGAAATGTCACGGAGCTCTGGTGGTGGTGGTGGTCCTCGTGGCCGAGGTGGGGATGACATGAAATGCTACGAGTGTGGGGAGGCTGGGCACTTTGCAAGAGAGTGCCGTCTGCGGATAGGTGCTGGTGGCCTTGGTTCTGGACGCAGAGCACGCAGTCGCAGTCCAATGCCTCGGTACCGTCGCAGCCCTAGCTATGGGCATAGGTATGAACAAGCCCAATCTATGATGCAAATATCTGCAGAACGAGTTTGGAGGGTGGTTCACTTCCTTGTCTTTATTAATGTACTATCACCAGGTCTGATGGCCTGCATTTTCGACATGGTTTAATGCTGTTCCTATTTTTTGAATGTGAAGTTTTTGGATGGATGTAGGCAATATCTTGGTGTGGGGATGACTCATCTTGTAGAATGTGGAGGTTCAATAAGATTGAATATAAGCTTGTGATTTTGTGAGTTAAAGTGGCTGGAAGATGTGTGGTTTTTGTGTGAACTTAATCTATTGGCTGGAACTGTGGTATGATTTCTTGTTTTCTTGACAGGTATAGCCCTTTGCCACACAGGAGTTACTCTCCTCGTCGCCGCAGCATCAGTCCTGCACCTCGTCGAGGGAGAAGTCCAAGCAGGTCACCACCAGTCAGGCCTAGTCGGCGGGAATCCTCATATGCAAATGGGTATGTACGTTGTGTAGTATGCAAGTAATATATTAGTTCATTGTATGTGCAGTATGCAAGTAATATATTGTAGTTCATTGTAGTGGTTATCTTTTTGACCTATTGTGAGTGAAAGAGGAGTTTTTTATTTGCAGAAGCCCCCTTGCAAGAGATCGTTATCGGAGCCTGAGTGCAAGTCCTTGATTAAAAAAAGTTTGTCTATGTAAGAAGGTTGTATGGTTGGACACCTTTTGACATGGGCTAGGAGATTCGTGGGATTAAAAAAATCATTGTAGAATGATATAAAGAGAGTGCTTATGGGTCAGTATTTGCTAGGAAGAGGTGATGCTGTGGTATTTTAAACATTTGTTTTGGAATATATAAACAAAATACACTAATAAGGTACAACATGGCACCTATGAAGATGACCTCATGGTGCCAATTCATTGCCGTCTTTTGTCTGTGTACAGCGTGGTTGGTTGCTTGGCCCTTTGATTATACTCCATGTCTGGTGACCGATATTAAAGGCGCATTTATGTGGGATCATTTGCTAGCTGTCCTCTAGTACCATTTTGGTTGATTGAAACTTCAGCTGCCTGCCTATTGGATAAGTCTCTTTCCTGTCTGCTTTTGCTGCTTTTTGGCACTTATTCTGCATGAAGCTTTAATGGTTCCTCATACTGTTATTTATACTGAAGGTGTCTTTTTTGGTATAAAATGATCTCACATAGGGCTCAATTTGTTGCTGTGTTCCGAGGTGTGGTTCTCTTAAGAAACGGCATGGATGGAACTGCACTGCACCCCATCCCCACCTGGATAGCCTGCCCCTCCGCCTTCTGTGGTCCCCTGGATAGTTGTGCCTGCTTCCTGCTTCACACGCATCACCAATGGTTTTATCACACGCATCACCAATGGTTGGCTGCCCGCCTCAAGCCTTCGCTCTCCAATTTGCCATCTTCTGTGAAGGAGGTTCGCAGAATGTACTTTGATGCATGCAGGATTGTACGAGCAGCTAATGGAAATAGCAGTTTTTATGTCATTTTCACTTTTCTTATCATGCAGAAGAATATGTTGCTCCCATCTTTTTTAAAATGAATTCTCTTTCCATAAATCGGTAGTTGAGGCCTGATTTTGGTGCGGAAAATGCAGAATGCATATTTTGGTTCCTCTATAGTTGCATGATGTTTGGGGTTTGGAGAAGTCTTCATTTTCCTGCCTTTTTTGTACATGATTGGTTTATTTTTCTCTTGAAGGGGTTGCTTGTTTCTAGCTGATGTCAGCGAGTGCAGGATGGTTGCTTACATTAAAGGAAAAGAAAGATCTGCTAGGGTGTTTGTTTAAGTCACGTTGTTGGAAGTATGAGGGCCAAAGGCAGTCATCTTCAAAGGGATGTCGATACGAATATCAAGGTATACTAATTTCAAATGGATGATATCCATTAATGCTAAATCACTTAGTTGGGTTGCCTCAAAGTGCAAAATTACTCTTTGACATTGGCACTACATTCTTTCATGCTCTCGCCTTGAGTCCAGTATGTGGTTGATAGGGGTACAGCTTTTGCATGCTTATGAAAACAAGTGATAGTAAAGCTTACTTTAAATGGTTGCTCAAAGCAAGATTTGACAATGACTTTGGAGGTGATGCACCACATTCATAATATCCCTATGGGAGAAAGGTGGCTGTTATGTATTGGATGTGCACGTAAGAGAGAGAGTCTACTAGAGTCTTTAGAAGACCAAAAAGAGTCTATGAGAGTCTATTAGAGTCTATTAGAAGACCAAAAAGGCTCTATGAGATTGAAACGAACTTATACAATGAAGGGGTTGCTTGTGTTTCTAGCTGACGTCAGCGAGTGCAGGATGGTTGCTTACATTAAAGGAAAAGAAAGATGTGCTAGGATGTTTGTTTAAGTCACGTTGTTGGAAGTATGAGGGCCAAAGGTAGTCATCTTCAAAGGGATGTCGATACGAATATCAAGGTATACTAATTTCAAATGGATGACATCCATTAAATGCTAAATCACTTAGTTGGGTTGCCTCAAAGTGCAAAATTACTCTTTGACATTGGCACTACATTCTTTCATGCTCTCGCCTTGAGTCCGGTATGTGGTTGATAGGGGTACAACTTTTGCATGCTTATGAGAACAAGTGATAGTAAGGCTTACTTTAAATGGTCGCTCAAAGCAAGATTTGACAATGACTTTGGAGTGATGCACCACATTAATAATATTCCTATGGGAGAAAGGTGGTTGTTATGTATTGGATGTGCACACAAGAGAGAGAGAGTCTATTAGAGTCTTTAGAAGATCAAAAAGGGTCTATGAGAGTCTATTAGAGTTTATTAGAAGACCAAAAAGGGTCTATGAGACTCTATCAAAGTCTTTAGAAGACCAAAAAGGGTCTGTGAGATTGAAACGAACTTATACAATGTGGTTTGCCGTTTCTTAGTATATATAAATAGGGAAAAATTGAGAGAGAGAGAGAGAGAGGTATATATGGTTTGCCGTTTCTTAGTATAGATTAAGATGTGCATAGTTTTGAAAGAACAAAACATTTGTGGTAGCCTTGGCCATAGTCAACTTTAACCTTTAGAGATAGATGCATCTTTAGATATGCATTTGTTTTTAGAGGCAAAGATTGAGACAAATAATCAGATGGAATTAATAGTCTTGAAACCATTTCTAGGTTGGTTGAGCATAATTGTACTAAGATGGAATTAATAGTCTTGAAACCATTTCTAGGTTGGTTGAATGTAATAGTTAGTACAGCTAGTGTTTTTTCTTGTGTGGTAGTATACCTATACCTGTGATAATATATTTCACATAACACCAAGGAAATGTGACTTATCAAGAGAGCAATGTAGCTATCTTTGGCGAACATAATGAATAACATGGAATGCGTTTTAGTCATAGAGATTGGGTCTCGATTGGTTTGTTATCGTAATGCATGCACACCAGGAGTGCCGAAACAAGATTGAAGTACAATGTCAAAGTAGGATATCCTAGTACAAGTAGAGAAATGTAGAGTCTTCTTGGTACAGGTAAAACAAATGATCCACAAGAAGCAATTACATAATAGTACCTTAGACCAAATTATGTGGAATAGCAAAACTAATTTTACTTATGACGGGCTAACAAGGCATGATCATTAACAAGCAATGAGGGATGATTCTTAATTGATTTCATTAAGAAATGAGATGGGATTTGACACTTTTGGAAGTGAGAAATATAAAAAATGGTAGAGTGTGTGTACTTAGGATTACATAGAGTTTTAAAATTTTTATTTACCCCCAAAAATAGGATTATAGACTTAATGGGTGGACCCATTAAGATTTAATGGTCTTGTAATGTCATAGTTCGCGATTGCTATTAAGGGGTATGGTCCTGAAAAGGTAGCCAACAATTTCAAATATATTAAATATCCAAGGAAAGAAGAAGTCAAAATGCCAAATTTTTAGGTGCAATTCTTGATCCATCTTTTGGCAGATTCTCTATGAGAAATTGACATGTTAAGGCGAACATTTTCGCATTAAATAATCAACGTAATTGAAATAGTGTGTAGGCTTGATGGTACCATTGGAATCTTGGAGGGCATTTAAAACTATTGTACCTCGCAATAAATATATCATAGTATGACACTTCAACCAAGAGCCTTTAAACACCTTTCATCACAATAGTCACTATGCTCTAAGTGTGAATTGGGGTGATCTAGTTCATTTGTTTCAACCCATGGGTCATCTTGTGCAAGGTACTCAAAACACAATTTGTATGTACGTATGACGATGTAGACAATGCGCTCCTTGAATTTCCTTATATGCTAAAACTTGAACTCTTGTAGACAACAAAGACAAAAGCATAGTGATGACCAAAGAAAAAAAAAGAGTTCATCTTTACACTTGTGATATCTAAAATAGTAAACACTCTCCTTTATGTGTTGCAATAAAACATACTATAAGAGCTTAAGTCATTTAGAGAATGTCATATGAATGCAAGAGGCAGAGTTTGAATATAATTATAAAATGGAGAACAATGTTTGGACTTCAAGTTACTACACAGAATTAATATGGACCCAAGTAGACATACTAGTTAAAAGAATTTGAAGGCAATTTTTAAAAGTTAAAAGCTACACAGATTACAAGTGGGTATAGCCCACTTAGATGGAATTGGCTATTTGTAGTATATATAAATACAATTGAGATGTCATTTGCATCTCCCCCATGAAACTATACATTGGAATACCTTCAGTACCTCTTTTAAATGACTCTAAAAAACTTAAGTCTCTCTTTTGAATTACTAAAAAAACTAGAGTATATCCAAGTTAGATTTCTTAGCATTTGTGACCTCTTGGGTCCTTCCTTAATTGCCAATCTCTTGGGTCCTTGCTTGAGATTCCTTAGTTGCCAATCTCTTCTTAGTTTCAACTTCTACAACCTTGTTTCCACTTTCCCTAGGCATGTGTTGTTCACCCTTATTTTTAGGTTATCCTTGTTCCAATTAAGCATTACTGGTGGTTGTGTTTCCTATTTTTTGGCCTACTTTTCATCATAAACTATGTCATTTATATTATTCACTTACTTTTCTACATGCCATATAAGATACATGCTTTCTCTTTCTTCGCATAAATAGTAAACTCTATTTGATGGTAGTAAGGACCTTATTTTCATTTTCTTCGCATAAATAGTAAACTCCATTTGAGGGCATTAAGGGCCTAATTTTCATTTTCTTCATGTTTGCATGTTGGAAGTTTTCATCTGTAGGATCGATCCTCGTGTCTCTCTTATAGGGTTATGTCTGGCATAGCTGTAGTAAATGCCTTGTAAAGTGACTAGGTAGTTACATTTATAGCTTCATCTTGATACAAATGTTCTATTCCTAAGGTGCATTCTACAATAGTATTGTTCTTGCTTTTAGTAGGTGCAAAATAACTACACAATTCATGAGAAGATAGAAGAGAATACTTGCCTCAATGAACCTCGCAAAACAAGAGCATGCTATCTCAAAGAGAAAGTCAATTCATACTTCTAATGATGCATGGAAGGGCTTGAAGAACTTGTATGCAACCACGAGTACACCCTCTACTCTTCCCTTGAAGAATAAGGTTGTATTCCTTGAGATAGATTGAAAGTATCTTTGAATTCATTTCTAGTCTTAAGGAAGGCCAAAATGAATTCATGCAATTAAACATCAAGATAGAAGGAGGTGATTTGGTCTAGGTAGCGTTGAATTGGCTTAGACATACGATGTTTTATGTTAGTAGTGTGGTAGTGTGTAAGGAACTTCCATCTTTGGAGAAGTTCATTTACTTCATGAGGAAAAGACAAAGCGAATGAGTAATCAACTTGAAAGAGGAGCTAAAGATAAGGCATTTGTTGCAAAAAGAAAAGTTTTATATTATTCCCCAAAAAAAAATGATGACACATGGAAGAAAAGACCATATTCCTATGATAACATTGAGCTTTTAAATGTTGATAATATATGGATGAAAGCACTTTTGCAAGTTCTATCTATTTTGCAATTTGGTGTAGCATTTATGACACTAGAAAAAAATAGCAAAAACTTCAAAATGCTAGTGTGTTATTTTTTTGCGATTTGGTGTAGCATTTATGGGTGAGTGTCTCTAGAGAGAGAAAGTTTATTTTTTTGAAAAAGAAAAGCATTTCCAACGTAACGTTGGCCTCTCTCGTGCTCCTCTCATGGCATCAATGGTTGCTACCAACACAATGTTCAAGGCAAGGAGTTTGTCTCCAATATTAATGGTACATGCTTCTTCTAATTCCAGACATTTGTGCTTGCATTCTTTAATGATGTTCTTGTTTCCATGGGTATTTGCACTTCCTTTCCTTTGTTTTCAGTTTCAAGCAAATTATTCCCTCAATTGTGGATGACTTTTGTGCCTTTCAACCATAGCCTACCCAAAATCATGGTGTATCCCTCCTCATTTGCCATCTTGACCACAATGAATGTGACCCTAATGTAAGATTGGCTTATCTTGATTCATATATACTTGAGGATCCTCTTTGGCATCACTAATCATTGTTGATAATGCCATGCAAATTTTAGAAGGTGACAGTTTCAAGCTGTTCAACTTGAGCCACAATTGGAATTCTTCCAAGATGATGTTAGCTCTAGAATCTTCATCAATGATGGCTCTCTTAATCAGTTGATTTTAGACCTTAACATCGATCAGTGGAACTTCTTCATCTGTGATGTTTATCTTGGTCACTTCTACATTGGTGATCATAGTCTTTTCCCCATTGGTCACTTGCGTGTTGTGGGGTATCTTGAAAGAACTTTCTACAATGTGGAGTGAGTGGCCTATTGAAATTGTTACATTCAATTCATGAAATAACTTCCATATGGCATTGATTGCATTCTATTCCATGAGGGTGTGTTATCTTCCCTTGTCACTTACCAGCATTTATTTGCTTTGATGCTGGGTCTAATTGCATTCTACTTTGTTTGAATTTTGGTTCATTGATGGCCAATTGCATTAAGGTCCATCTATCAGCTCCACCATAGGGTATTTTGAGTTAATGCCTAGTCACCCTAGTTGCCATCATCTTTTAGATTTCTTAGGACCTTGTGATTGATTTGTTTGGTCCTTCTAGATTTCTTGGGACCTTGTGACCAAGGTCACTTCTATATGTGAGAGTGCTCTCAACGGAAGCAAAACAGAAGAGGGAGAGAGAGAGGGAACCAGAAGAGAGCCACACAAGTTTTGGTGGGTGCAGAACACCCCAATCTTCTATGTCATCCATATATATATATGTGTTTGAGTATTGTACATAACCGGGGTTAAGGCACAGTGGCCTTGAACCCCCACAACCTCCCACTTAAAGGCCAATGTGTCTTTAAAGGAGAACAGCCAGTGAGCATACATCCAATGCCCACCATCAATACACAACAATACTCAAACTGCTGACTAGGTAGACTCTTCATCAACATATTTGCAGGGTTATCATTTGTATGAACCTTGACAAGCTCCATGTATTCATCCTCAAGTACCTAACCTCAATGGTACCTAACCTCAATGTGTTTTGGTCTTTGCATGAAATGGTACCTAACCTCAATGTGTTTTGGTCTTTGCATGAAAGACCGAATTCTGTGCTAGCTGAATAACACTCATGGAATCATTATGTGATGTTGGTACACTTGTATGAATCCCCAAATCTCCCACTAGCGGATCAAGCCATATAACCTCCTTGCAACCCTCTGTGGCTACAACCTATTTGGCCTCTGTGGTAGACAAAGCAATGCACTTTTGTGCACGAGACATCCATGACACTACACCACCTGCAAAGGTGAACACATAATTAGAAGTGGATCTCCCGCTATCCACATGCCTTGCATAGTCTGAATCTGTGTACCCAAGTACACGCATCTCTCCACTTGCAAAGCAAATACACATCTCCTTGGTACCCTTCATGTACCTTAGGATGCACTTAACTGGCTCCCAATGCCTCTTTTCTGGATTAGCCATATACCAGCTAACAACTCCCACTACAAATGCAATGTCCGATGTAGTAGCTATCATAGCATACATAAGACTCCCAACCAATGATGCATAAGGAACCTTGGCCATCATGGACCTCTCCTCATCTGATTTGGGACTGTTTGCTTTTGACTCAGTTTCACATATGGAGGCAATGAAGTACTTACAGTCTTTCCCCCCTCCATATTGAAACGCTGCAATACTTTTGTAACATACTCCTTCTGTGAAAGCCAAAGGAGTTTCCTGCTCTTCTATCCACCTTCTCTAATCTTCCCCTTCCCCCTTTTTCACATTCTTGCTTCATGGTAGCGCACTATGCTAGACAATTTGGAGTGCTTTTGGGCTACCCTATGGTGCTATGGACTAGAACCTTTGATCCCTTTGTAGGCAGAGGTGGGTTGACTTCCTAGTCAACCACTTAGGCCTACTAGCTGTGCTATCTAAGGCAAGGGGTCAACCCCTATAGGTTGCATGGTAGCCCTTTTATAGGGAAATGGGCTAAGGTGGCCCCTCGTTAGCCCACATAGGGAAGGGGGGAGCCTGTTTATAGGTTGTGTGTAGTAGCCCTTTATAGGGCAAGTGGCTGGGTAGCTCAGTTGGGTGGAAGCCCCTACATATGGGAGGGGGTAGCCCCTTTATAGGGTTGCATGGGCACTCTTATGGGCATGAGAGGCAATCGGCCCACCTACTGCAAGGATCGTACCACCTACAGTAGGGGTTGACCCACAGACTACTAGCCGCCTAGGAGAGGGGTATAGGTCTTCTCCCTCACTTGTTAGAGTATCTCGGTTCAAAGTAGTTTTGTGTATACATACAGTAGAGGTTTTCCCCATAGTTTTGGGGTTTCGTCCTAAAATCCCTTTTAGTCTCTCTTGTCTTTTCCTCTCCTTCTCAATTTTTTTTAGTGAGGTTTGCTTTATCAACACTAAGACCTTGTAAAAGGTGGGAACCTTGAACAAGCAAGGTCGTGAGCATTATTACCACCCATGTAGATCTCTATGTGGCAACTACTCAAACTTATGAAATTGTGGTTTAGTATATGCCATCAAATTATTCAGGCAAGGAGGTTATGCAAATTGGGGTGCAAATAAGAAGGAAGAGAGTCCAAGGGAGGTTATAGGAAAAGTGAAGATCGAGAAGATCAATGCAGTCACTCATAATAGTGACAATGGCATTCTCTTCATGTCCACTAATCAACCTGCAGAGTTGCTTACCACTTCAGAGGATGCATATTCCTAGCATTGGATTTTGGATTTTGGTGCTTCATTCCATGTTACTGCTCATAGGGAATGGTTCTTCACTTATGACAATGAAAAGATAGATTTTGTGCATCTTGGAAATGACTATGCATGTGACATGAAGTTTTCTTTTGCAAATGGTTTCGCATTTGTTTTGAAAAATGTGACATGTGCTTAAGTCTCATTTCAGCGGGTCAGCTAGTTGATGCTGGTTTTCAGACCACTTTTGGCTTTTAGAGTTGGAAACTTCAAAAGTTTGATTTTGGCAAGGGGTGCCAAGTGTGGGACATTGTATCCCTTACATGTATTAAGGGTGTTTGATCATGTTGTTGCAATAACCGAGTAGCCAAGTCCTTCTTTGTGGCATTGCTAGTTGGGGCACATAATCTAGAATAGAATGAAACTCTTGTGCCATTTGGGTTATGTACCACATTTGAGTTTTCCTGACTTTGAATTTTGTGAGAATTGTCTCTATGCGAAGCAGACTAAATCAGCCCATAAAAGAAGGGGAAAGAAAGAGCTTGAAAAGCTTGCTTTGGTGCATTCAGATGTATGTGGTCCCATGCCTACACGGTCATTAGGCGAGGCTGAATACTATGTGACATTCATTGATAATGCAACTAGGAAAGTGGGGGCTTATACTATAGCGCGGAAGAGCAAAGTGTTCCAAGTATTTCAAAAATGGCTGGCTTTGGTTGAAAATCAGTCAAGTAGAACGCTTAAATGCCTACGGACCTGACAATGGTGGAGAGTATCTCTCTCATGACTTTCAACATTTCTGTGATACACATGGGATCAAGAGGGGGCTCACGTCCCCTCATACTCCAGATCAAAATCCAGTTGCAGAAAAGATGAACTGCACCATTTAAGAAAGGTTGCAATGTATGGTTTCCAATGCAAGTCTTTCTTGTGGTTTTTGGGCTGAGGCAATGAAGACTGCAGTGCATGTGATCAATAGATCACCTAGTAATGGTGAAAGTGGAGAGATGGGCTATCGTCTTTGGGACCCAGAAGCAAAGAAGATCATACGAATCCATGATGTGGTCTTCAATGAGAAGAAGATACATAAGACACCCATGAGGGATGTAGAAATGAGGAGAATCACTTTCCAAGATGTGAATCCACCTACATAGGTTGATAGACAACAAGCTGTCTATGCACCAAATGTGCAGGAAATGGTGCCACCAAGTATTACCGCAGGTACACAATCACGGGCAGATGATGGATCATTTATTGGTGGAAATGATGAGCCAAATGTGGCTGATATGCAGGCAGGACAGCAAGCTGAAATGCCCTTGAGAAGATCAACTACCGCCTGAGAGATTTGTTCCAGGGGTAGACTATGTGATGCTTACTGATTGTGGGGAGCCTTCTTGCTACAGAGAGGCTATGATGTGTGAGGATCAGTGCAAGTGGGAGTATGCTATGCAATCAAAGATGAATTCACTCATGAAGAATAAGACTTGGGACTTGGTTTCTTTGCCACATGGAAAGAAAGCATTGCCATGTAAATGGGTCTACAAGATGAAGGTCACAAGTGATGATGTGCCTAAGTACAAGGCCCATTTGGTTGCTAAAGGGTTCAAGCAAGAGAAGGGTGTGGACTTTGATGACATCTTCTCTTTGATTGTGAAGATGACCACACTTAGATGTGTACTTGGACTTGTGGCAGCAGAGCATATGGAGCTTATGCAGATGGATGTCAAGACCACTTTCTTGCATGGGGATCTCCATGAGGAAATTTGCATGGTACAGCCAAAACGCTTTGAAGTAAAGGGCAAAGAACATTTTATTTGCAAGCTAAAAAAGAGTCTCTATGGCCTTAAGCAAGCGCCTAGAGAATGGTATCATAAGTTTGATGCTTTCATTCGGTCCCAGGGTTTCAGAAGAAGTGAGATTGATCATTACATCTACAATAAAAGAGCTAAGGATAATAGACAAATACTCTTGGCACTTTATGTGGATGATATGCTATTGGTTAGCAAGAACACTTATGAGCTGGATGCATTGAAGGGGATGAAAAGCAGTGGAAAAATCTAACTTCGTACCAAGATTGTCAAAGAGTGCGGTCCAGAAGTTACTACAAAATTGGTGTAGACAATGTTGTGCCATATGGTGACTTGGGTAGCTGTCGAGGAAACCTGGTGCACTAAGCCGTAGCGCACAACCCAAATGAGAGAGAGAGAGAGAGAGAGAGAGAGAGTCTATTAATGTCCACGGGAGATAGTGGTCTATGGGACAACAAAAAACCCATCTAGTACATGTACTTAGGGAGGGCCCATAGCAACTCCCAAGGAGTGCCAAATTCCATTAGTTGGAGAGCCTACATAGTATCTGAAAACATATTTGGCCAGACATCACTTTAAGACTGAGAGTATTTTGGATTTGATTTAATCTCTTTGCAATGATGAGTGCTATACCTTCATGGTCTATTGTCTATTTTTATTCTTTCCTAGCAGCCTTGACCTTGGCTAATTCCATTGCCTTATTCTTCAATTGGGCTAGTGTGAGTTCCTTGGCTGTCCCCATACCTTGGTCCCTTTCAACTTGGTGGATTGTCAAAGAAGTTTTATTTGTAAATCCTATGAGTTAAGCATAATAATAGCATGTCCCTTAGAGTGTCAGATATTAGTTGCTCCATCATCACCCTCATCGTCGTCAACCTTCCATTCAATGTTGGGCATGGCTGCTTTGGTATGTGCTAAAGTCTCACTAAAATAATCCTCTTCTTTGTACTAGTCTTCAGGGAGCCCCTATTGTGATCTTTAGTGCATTCTCACATTGGTTTCATATTCCTTGATCTCTTTGTGAATATCAGCTTTAGCTGCCTTTGTATCAACCTCCATGGTCAATTCCTTCTTAATTGTTTGTACTTCAGTAGTATGAACTAGGTCTTTAAGTGTAGAGACTAGTTGAGGGGTAGGGGAAGAGGCCTTACAAGACTACACAATTGCATCAATTACTGCCTACTTCCTAGGTCCTTCAAGGACCTCAAGTCTAGTTGTCATATCTACTATTTGAATCATCAACTCTCTTACCCTTTGCTATAGAAAAAAAATCTACTCATGGTGCCCAATGGGTTGATGCAAAGGGTTTTTTGCCCAATAATGGGTTAGTTCTATATACAGAGAGGGTGCCATGGCTGCCACTATAGCATATTGAGTCTTCTTGTTTGAGGTTATTTGGGGTGAGGGGTATTTCAAAGATGAAGAAGAGAGGCTTGGCCATTCCATATTGGCCATATCTAGAATGAAACTAACCCCCCTGGCTAGCCATATCTAGAACTACTCCTGACTAAAACTAACCCCCTTGGCTGGGCTAGGGGCAGCCTAGCTACGGGTTAGGAAAGGGAAAGGAAAAAGCTAGGCAATGAAGAGAGAGAGAGAGAGAGAGAGAGAGAGAGAGAGAGAGAGAGAGAGAGAGAGAGAGAGAGAGAGAGAGAGAGAGAGAGAGAGAGAGAGAGGGAGAGAGAGAGAGGAGCAACAGATAGATTGCTATCAAGGAAATGAGCTGAGAAGAAGAGAGCTAGAGTGAGCCGTGAGAGGAGACGCTTGGGGCCTAAGTACCTTCACAACTTTCTTGGGTGTAGTCCTATAGGTCGGACGACCCCCGACTACCATGTAGCCCTATAAGGGCCTGCCCCCCTACCATAAGTAGGGACTACCACCCAAGCTACCCAACCACTTGCCCTATAAAGGTTGTTACATAAAACCTATAAACATGCCCCCCTTGCCCTACATAGGCCGACTAGGCCACCTCAGCCCCTGCCCTATAAAAGGGCTACCATGCAACCTATAGGGGTTGACTGCCTATCCTAGATATCTCGACTACTAGGCCTAGGTAGTTGACTAGAAAGTCGGACCACCTCTGCCTACAAAGGGACTAGTCCACAGCACCATATGGTAGCTACAAAAGACCTCTAGATTGCCTAGCCATAGTGTGTTACCATGCAGCAGCAGCAATGTAGAAAAGGGGGTAGAGGAAAATTAGATAAGGGGGATAGAAGAGAGAAAGGGAGAGAGGATGAGGGGAAGCACGAAGGAGAAGGAGTAGGAGAGGGAGAGGGAGAGGAAGAGGTACTCAATGTATACCCTGTTGGTGGAGTACCCAATATAAAAAATGCACAATGCACTTTGAAACTCACGATGTGTGCAAATTCCATGCTAAACTGCCCTAGGTATTTCATCATCTAATCATAGCCTAGGACAATTTTGATCGGACCCATGTCTAGTGCAAAGAGATCCCCTATAAAATCATAATCAGGGGAGAGCCGAATCCTTGCATCTTGGCAACATAGTCTGCTGATCATATGCTATCCATTGGCAACCTCCACTCTTAGCCCTTGGTATATTTTTGTGGCAACCAATCCCACCTTCTACAAGGTCCTGGTGTTGATAAGGCTATATGTACATGTACTCCCACTATCCACGAGCATATGAAATCTCAATGTTTCTACACTTTTGGCACCCATCAATGCATCAAGAAAAATCAAATAAAGTACTAGCTGAGGATCCCAATATTGCTCCTCCTCATCAATAGGAGAATCCTCGTACGGTTGTAGCATGGACTCCATCATACCCCATAATTACGGTGATCCACTTGATGATCAACAAAGAATGTGCCAATGGAAGGCAACACATAAAACACAAACTCAACACCACCATGTCTAAATGGAGAAGAGAGATGGGAGAGTGAGTGAGAGAGTTCATCCTCTTTACGGTCCTCTCTAAATCTTAGTATATAGTGCAATTATGAGCACTTGTTTATGCTTCACATAGGCTTAGGACAATAAGTGCTAAGATTAGATGTCCCTTATTTATAGCGAGCCGTGTAATTTACCACTAAAACTGGCCGCCTCTAGGGTATTAGGGGCAAACCCTAACCCTAACCCTAACCCTAAGGGATTCACGTGTATATCTTCATGTTCATGTTCAATACAACTTAGTGTACATGTAGATATATTTTGTGCACTCCTCTCTCTCTCTCTCTCTCTCTCTCTCTCTCTCTCTCTCTCTCTCTCTCTCTCCCTCCCTCTCTCACTTCTGCTATCATGGTATCAAAGCACCAAGTGCTCCCAAGCCCTTGGATCTCCATGCAAGTAGAGAGTAAAACCTGTATAATATTTTTTTTTAATGAAATTGAATTGATTCAAAAGGTGTAAAAGAAATCTGAGCCCTTGGTATATTTTTGTGGCAACCAATCCCACCTTCTACAAGGTCCTCGTGTTGATAAGGCTATATGTACATGTACTCCCACTATCCACAAGCATATGAACAGTCATGCCTTTGATTTCACCCTTCAATCTCAATGTTTCTACACTTTTGGCACCCATCAATGCATCAAGCAATATCAAATAAAGTACTAGCTGAGGATCCCAATATTGCTCCTCCTCATCGATAGGAGAATCCTCATATAGTTGTAGCATGGACTCCATCATAACCCACAATTACGGCGATCCACTTGATGATCGATCGAGAAGGTAAGAAAAGTTGGAGTTTTGCCCTTGCTCTCTGCCATCTCAACTAGGGTAAACATGTTGGAGGGAAGAGGGAATCAAACTGGAAGAGAGAGTGGATGGGAGAGAAGATAGAGAAGGGGGTTGATGGAAAAAAGGAGAGGAGAGTGTTGAAGAAGATGATGAAGAGGTTTGGGGCCTAAGTACCTTCACACCTTCGCTATCCCAACCCTCAAGAAACTCTACCTTTTGAATATGAGAACAGTAACCATGCCTTCCATAGCACCCGTACGGTCCACACCTTTGCACATTCCTCCTCACAAACACCTCCAAACAACATCCCCAAAACTCCTCTCAAGGCCTCCAGTCTCAAGCCAGTTGTGGCTCTGATAGCATATGAGGTGTAGTAGATCTAAACGGAGACACAAATTTAGTGGCCATCAATTTTTTGAATTATTGCCAATGTGGTCAGCCTTTGAGGCAAGTCCATCACGTACCACCACCAAGTGTGAGCATAATCTTGCAAATGCATCCCCGCAAAAATGATGCGGTCTTCATCCTTCATAGGGTAGAAGCAAAAATAGTCTTTAAGATTTGTGAGTCATGACATCCAAACAAATAACATACTGGTAGCATACTACCACCTGAGTTAGTGGGAACAACTCCACATGAATTGAGGTCTTGCCTAAAAGCCTACCTCTATCAAAGACTCTTTTGCCATTGCACTTGTCCAGTACCACTATGTATTGAGAAAATACTTGGCACAACAACGTTATGGCCATGTCCTCCGATGATATCTGCTTCCCCGCCTAGAGGTTGGACGTAAGGGGATCAAGCCTATCAACTCCCACCAAGATGAAGTATGCTAAATCATCCACGAGAGACTGCAAGGGACCTCAGGACCAAACCCCAAAACTATGGGGAATGGTGCTTGCATAAGACTTTGGGCAGATGTAGAGTTGTTATTGGTAGCTACTAGGAACCATGTTACAAGCATTCTCGGGACGAAGAGAAAAGGCACAACTGTTTTCAAAAGGAGTCACGACCTTCAAGTTATTACTCACCATTGGATGCGATCAAAAAAATATTGCAAGAATCTGTATTTCACATAGGGCATTGACTCCAGAAAGTCTCCAAGTGAAGTTTTCGATGGTGAGATGCTCTATTACAAGTCCAAGTCGCAACTTTATATTTTAGGATAACTTGATGCAAATCGAAATCCATGAGGAAAAAAACAACTTGAATTCTCGCGAGTGATAAACGAGACATAATAATATGCTTTTCGGGGCATTTCAAATGCATAAAGAGCTTGATTTTCCTACGAATTCATGTTGCATTAAAAATAAATTTTATTTATCGCAAACTTTTATCCACAATACGTGCCAATCATTGAGCACTCAAGTCCATAGCTACCTTTGCGCATCACCTCATGAATTTGGTAATGAGTGGCTTCATCGTACTCTGTAAAGAATGCCTGTTCATCATATTATGTACGAAAAAGGATTAAAAATAAACATTTGACATAGCCTCATAGTGAGAAGCCAACTTGGATGATTCCTTTCTTTTTCTCAAGTTGTGTAGGGGGAAACGGAGAATGTCTAACAGGAAAAACCCCATTCTTTTGCATATAAGAGAGTATCGTTAGAAGTAGAGGGGTGTGCGATTTGTGAAGCTGCATGGAGATGGGGCAATGTTTGGTGTTGACGAGATGAGTCGTTGAAGATGAAGAATAAAAAGTAACCATTTAATGGAGCTAGCGGGGGAGTAACGTTGGCCTGGACCAAAATTAAGGACCGAGCTGTACTAGATCATTGGGATTGTCTTGACATACTCCGTTGGACCATTGGTGAAGTCATCTCGGACAATCTAATGTTCGTTAGAGATAGAGGAGCTCATTTCGGAGCTCATTCCAATGACAACCCGAATAGAGTTTATCTTCTTCATGATTGAGCCCATGCAACGCGAATGCTCATAGGGAAAAACTTGAAATGTACTTCACTTTGTTTTGGAGTTTTATAAGTCCCAATCCCTTCAAGTAGGCTGAGCAAAGTGGTGAGTGTAGAGGAGCTTGCTAGTCGATTAAGTGGAGCTAACTCTGCTTAAGGAGCTTGCCAGTCAATTAAGTGGAGCTAAGGCTGCTTAAGCCTCTTCTTGTAAATTTTCCTACCACAAGCTGTGCAACTCGAAAAGAAGTTACTATGGATCTGCTTTGATTACGTTTGTTTGTCATAAGCTGTATAGCTACGCAAGAATATGTGACTAACTATTCAAGAAGTTGATACCACATTCATGAGGTGATACGCAAGGACAACTATGGAGTTGGGTGTTTAGCGATTGACACGTATTCGGAGAAAGGTTGCGATAAACAAATTAATGACACGTTTCTTTTTACAAGTCTAGAAAAAGCATATTATTCTTCCTCCTTCGTTGCACAATACTTCAAGGATATCTACGTTGTTTTTGGATTGATGGATTCAGACGTTATCATAAAATATCCAATGCCGACTTGCACTAAAATCCTTCCTACGTCTCACCACCATCGATACTTGACTTTGAGCCCTTTTGACCAAAAAATTCTTATCCACTTGTCCTCCAATCAACGCCTTGTGCAAAATCTAGATACTTACAATACTTTTTCGTCGCATCCAATGGTGAGCTGTAACTTGAGAGTCTCAACTCCTTTTGAAAGTAGTTGCACTTTCATCCCGAGAATGCTTGTAACATGATTTCTAGTAAAAACCCCAACTGTCGCCTTCTTTACAAATCTGCCACACTTAATCCCTAGAAAGACTAGTTTGGCAAAAAGATTTGGGATCGGTACATGAGCAGATGTAAAGGGAGGATAGAACCGGATGGAATAGTGATAGAGCAAGGGAGGTGACTATGTTAAATAATGGAACTAGAATTGATAACCAAATTGGAGGGGAGAGGAGATGCGGCCCTAAAATTTTTTATATCTAAACATAAGGTATATGAAATTTTACTATCAAGTTCAAGTTTTAATTTTCAACTACTTAAGCATTCTAAAAACATATCTCAAACCATAAAGAGTTAAACATTGAAAGACTTGTCACTTCATGATTCATTTGTCACCCAACACAACAATGATCAAGGATTGAAGAGTCATGAGGCTTAAAACTTTAAAAGACAAGTCTAGGAAAAACTTCCAAGTTCCAACTTTCCTTTCAAGCATCAAAGCTAAAAACTCAAAAGCCTAGGCAAAAATAAATGAGATTGCAAAAAACAAATGAGGCTACAAAGTCAAGGCTCTAGCTTTAGTGCGCTAGCTCTAGAGTCTCCATGGTGAACGTCTTACTCTGCCTCTCTCTCATCATCATCATAATCAAAAGCTCATCCCCCCTCCAAAAAAGAAAAAGGCTCTGGAGTCATGTATAAAATTCCATTTCACATGTCCTTTTTTCAAATGTTTGCAAACGTTTAGTATCCATACCATATGCGTATGGAAAGAACTATGGACTCAAAGGACATAGTTTGTGCTATCCAAATTGGGACACAAGCCAAAGAGGTTCTCAATGATAAGAGGACAAAAAGCAAGGTTCTCAAGCAAACACCAAGTCATAAAAAATGACAAAAAAATCATGCAAATGACAAGTCAACTCCATTTTTTTAAAAAAGCCCAAAAAATGTACATTTTTTAAAAATTAGAGGGACAAAATATACACTTCATGTCAAACATTTTTAAAAACCAGTACTTTTATGAAAAACTAATGCATAAAATATGACTTACATTTTACTCCAGAACCCAAAAATGTATAGTATTATCAATTGAAAAAAGTGTTCTCTTCTTTAAATTTGAAAAACACGACAAATTACAAAGGAGAAGAAACTGCTTTAAGAGAGTTGTTAGAGATTTTGCTTTAAAATACCAATTTTTTTGTGTGCAAGTGCCCATTTATTTTTAGCTCAAATCCATATACAAGGATTTCAACATCCCACAAATCAAGCATGTCCACACATCGATGAATTCCATTTTTTTTCTTTTATCGTGTTGTTTAAGCACCTCTAGATTATATGTTCCCTTAAGTCTATTGGTTGAAAGAATTTTTTATGAATTGACTTCCACATAAGTAACAACATTGCCCTCATGGATAAGTATATATTTCTATAATTCTCGTTGTACATAGCATACTATCCACAAATTGATAATTGGTAAAATGATGTTACTTTAAGATCTAATACAATTTGATGAAACACTTATAGTGCATTGTCTAACAAAATAGCTTTTCTTTTTTATACACAATTGATCAAATGGTTGAATTTTAATATATTTTGACATTAAAATGGGTAGGTATATATGGAGTCCATGACCATAGAAGAGGTTTATTCAAAGCAAGCATGTCTCTAGATTAAGATAGAAGCCCAACGACTCAAATGGTCAAATTGTAAACGATTGTGATTCTGGAATCCCAAATTTCATCGTGACATTGAAAAAATTTGGGATTCTAGAATCCCGCTAGATTTTGGAATCCCAAAATTCATCGACGAAAAATAATTCCGTCGATGAATTGAAATTTCCTTCGATAGGAAAAAAATTTCCACCGACGAATATTTTCCATCGATGAAAGTTTTACATGACGAAGTTTTTTGCCTTCTAATGGAATGACATTTGCATTCATTCATGTTACAAATTTTTCTTTTTTTTGGATGAAAAGTTTGTTTCATTGACGGAAATTTTTATCCGTTCAATGTTATCACAACAAAGTGGATTCCAGTATCTAGATTTACATCATTTTTAAAAAGGACAACTGTCTTCATCTTCATGATTCATATTTAGATCAAAATAAAGTAAATCACTAAATTGTACTACTCACAATCGTCTCAAATTTGGCCGTTTAGATATTTGATTTTCTTTCTACATCTATCGAAATATTTTATTTCAACAAGCCTCTTCTTTGTATATGGACGGCATATATCTACTTATCTTAACACCACACATATTCTCTAATTCAATGACAAGGATGAACTTCAATGATTGGGATGAAGTTTTTGTAGAATAAAAAGCACATTTTTGTAATTTTAAGTAAACAATGTATTATACTTTACGTAGACATGCATGAATTGTTTGTAGTTTCAAAGAATATTAGATCATTTCATTGATCTTGTTTTTTTCAATTTATCATTTGATGTGAAAAGTAGAAATTTTTTCATCTTTCAATTAGCAATATGTACATTTGTCAAAAGAAGTTTGAAACTATGCTTATTTTGTAAAAGTTATGAAAATAGTTCTCATTAATGTCTCTAAAAGATTGTAAAATTGATCAATATTTAAGACTAGTGAAAAATCATAATAGCCTATTGCAAACAACCAACTCATGACTCGTCATCGTTTTTCATGACTCGTTGAACAAATAGGATATAAGCTATGAAGGTTTCTTGGTTAAAGCTATCAGGAATATTCTAAGTTTTGTTTCATCCTTGGGCCCTCATCCTATCTCAATAGTTGCTTCATTTTGTTGCATGAATCTCATACGGCCTCGGTTTCCTTATACTATGTACGTGAGCTTGGAAATCAAATCGATTGACGGTATTTTCCAGGTTGGTTGCTCTGAAGTTTTCTTTTGTATTGCGAGACTTGTAATGTAAATGTAATATGTATACCTTTCACATGCCTTGTGTTATATGCAACACAACAACACAATGCATTCATAGATGGGGTTTCGGACGCTCTTACTAAATTTAAAAAAAGGTGACGAGCACGTCTATTAGTGTGTCTACAGACCCACGTCTATATAACAGAGAGATGCACGTATAGACGTGCTATTAGATGCTCTAATAGATGCTATGCAAAAATTTATTTAAAAAAAAGAGAAAGACACGCTTATAGATGCTTTGTAATATTTTTTTAATAAAAAAAATAGAATGTTGTTGGTTGTAGGAATCCCATTTCTACAGTGTACAATGCAATTCTTAAAACCAACAGCATTTTAATTTGCACGATTCCATGCACATCTATAGCTATTGGTAATTCGCTATATATTATTAAACAAGTTAAGGGACACAGTACTGGAATTTGAAGTGCATATATTAATAAACGATCATATACAAGCCGATGATTACAATTCCGAATAAAGCATTTACATCACAAATCATTGATTGATAAAACATTGCACAAGGAAATTGAATGCCAAAAAAAGAGGAGTGTATATTAATTCATAGCCCAAAAAGTACTTGTATATACATATAGCACAAAGCCAAGCCACCTGTGGCTTTAAGTACAAAAAATAAGAGGAGTGTATATTAATTCATAGCTAAAAAAGTGCTTGTATATACATATAGCACGAAGCCAAGCCACATGTGGCTTCAAGTACAAAAAAGAATAGCTAGCACTACCTCTATGACTAATCGGAGGCATCCTCGTCCTCGCTCCCATCATCACTCCCGCCACCCTTAGAGCCTTCTTCGTCGCCTTCTTCCTCCTCAGTATCCTCGCCTTCTTTCTCTTCAATATCCTCAGGAGCGTGTAAACGAGGGACAACATATATCAATGTATGAAAAATCAAATCTTCATTTACAACATTGATATTTTTTAAGTACTTTTAAATACCTGCAAGGGCGCTCTAGTAGCCCGGATATACTGCTCCTCAGTAATCAACCCCTCGTCATAGAAGGGCCTCCAAGTATGTCACCTACGATGTCCACGATGGTAGACATGGGGGAGAAATATAAAAGAGTGTTAGTTGTGGGAGGGGAATTAGAGGGGAGGGAGGGACATAGCTCTTAGAGAGTTGAGAACAAGGCAGAGAAGGTACACAATAGTGTGGTAAGCAATAAAGTTAACGAGAAAAAGTAAGTGTTGCTACAAAGGTAGTTGAGACACAAGCACGTCTTTGTTAACCAATCCGTGAAAAAAGAGAAAGTTGGCTTAATCAGTATAAGAGAAAGGCATTGAGCCCAAGCTATAACACTAAAGAGAATCAGGGGATCAAGTAAGCACACACACATCGCCTTACGACATACAGGTGTCGCCTTAGAAGAAGACCACGAGCAAACAGCAAACCACAGAGTCGGGGCAGTCCCCACACAAGCATGCAAGGAAACGCAGCACATGAGCCATAGGAATGCAATCAGGGCAGGCGCAAATGAGCAAACCTACGCACAACAATAGATCAACGACATACCAAGTCATACAACTCTCTTTACCCACTAATCGTCTCGTAAGGGGACAAGACAACTAGGTAGACAAGAAGGTTGAGTAAGGGGACCTGAGCGAAGGTTGATGGAGAGGAAAGGATAGTTGGTGACAAGGTGACAAGTGCGGCCCTATAGAGTGGTGATGAAGCACACAACTAGGCATGTGGAGAGATTACAAAGGAGTTGCAATCAAGAGGAAAGATCTTTCGATAAGGATTTGAGCAAAGAAGAAGAAGACGCCAAGTAGGGGAAGCAAGGCACAGACAAACATTCTCCAAGTCGAGGTTAAGCGACAACCAAAGGAAAGGCAAAAATATAGAAGGTCCCGAGCGACTGTAGAGAGCTATCGAAGAGGCGTGAAGCAAGGAAAGGCATAAATATAGAAGGTCATGAGAGAATACGGGTGGAGCAAGAAGTCGTTAAGCAAGGCATTGGCGACAAGTCGGTGGTGGTAAACGTGCAACCAACAAGGGGGGAGGTTGTTCTTTTGCAGTTACAATTTTTATGGTAGAAAGTACAAGTGAGAATTAGGCATAGTAAGCATATAAACCATAAAATTCCAAGACACTAAGGCATAAGCTTTTATATATATATATAAAGTGCGCCATAAAATTACCAAAATATAAACAAAGGAAGATGGAGGGTAAAAAGTGTGTCTCTGAGATAGAGAAAAAGATTATGTAATTGTGTAATTAAAAAAAAAGATGGTGGAGACCATAGAGGTTATTGAAAAAACTGGAGGGAGAATAAGGCCTATAGCTAAAAGAAGTTATTAATAATAAGGGGGATAGTTTAGAGCTTATATATTAAGGCTTGAGGGCAATAGGAAAAAACATTTTAAAATAGGGTTGAGGGCAAGGAAACAAAAAGGGGGGGTTATTCAAAAAAGGAAAAGAGATACCCCTATATTAGTAAAGAGAATCTATAAGGGAATCACAAGGGCTAAATATGAAATCTCAACATGAATTAAAGTCGATAAGAAATGTCATCCTGTTAGAATATACAAGGTGTTCCTATCAAAATGTTCATATAAAAAGTATGTGTGTGTGTGTGTGTGTGTTCAATCCTACCTACCATATACAAAAGTCATGCTTTCCATGTTCACTACCTCCCTTATTCTAGAATTCCAATTCCATATCAGTTCCTAACATGCCAAGCAATTACATGTGCAGAGTTCCAAGTGGACTTTATATCAGCTACCAAATGGGCATTTTTTCATCCAAAGTATTAGAATGCTACCCCTATTCCATTTTTCCAATTCAAGGTGGCTCTCATATTGCCCTACCATTGCATCCCCTTTATTATATATTCCATCATCATTGAGTGAGACAATAACAACATTCACATCCCTTTTTACACAGAAAGAATGTCAATGCATAGTTATTTTTCCATATCTTATCCCATGTTGCGTTGTTGTTGCTTTTCCCAATAAATGCTTTCTAAGTGAAACATCCTTGACAATAATATTCAGCCTACTAGAGAGACTATAAACCCGAAAATCCTTCATAGGTTCCACCATGTTTTTACCATTTACCAAGGAAATCCCAACAACCATTACATTCTATCACTTAATATTCCCAAAAAACTGTCCAAATACATTGCAAATATTTGGTTCTAGAACTTTGTCCATTTCATGTCTTGAAAATTTCAAAAAGCAGTATTCAATCCTACTTATAGAGTGACCGTTCTTAATACATAATTAAAAGTGATGCTGAGTCATCAAGGAAGCAACATCCCAATTCCTCTAATAGGCTGTTTGTGTTAGGAGCAAAGTCAAAACAGTAAGCATATATGGGAGTGTTCCACAGCAATGTCTCAAGTACTCATTCTCTTTTTTTCTGTTGCAGTACCACCAACCAGCTCCATCAAGAGTGTTCCTTAGAAAATCGTGTAGAGAAGTATAGGGACTCACCTGCTACCATCCAAAGCAAACAACTCTCCGTTAGTTTCCAATGGGCAGGCAGGCTTCACAACCCCTATATAGTTTTCTATCCATGTCACTCCACAAAAATCAACCAAAGAAACACCTAGGAGCTTTAGGTCACCCATTTTCGGTGGTCAAGTAAGTCATAGAGAGGTGTATATAGCATTGTAGATCCACTACATTTGGCACTGTGTCATAGAAACCGGTCAGCAACAATGAGATTCTCACTCTCTTTCCATGTGTTATATGCAAAATCTTCCCAAATATAGCCTTATCCTGGCGGCTTAAACATTTAGTAAACAAGCTGTAAGGATAAACATTGAACATTTTCCAAAAACCGAATCCACAAGTTGTGTTGTTGTAGAATAAAAGGGGGGGCTGACCTAGGGCCCTAGGTATAGGCTAATCACGCCTTACTATTTTACCAAAAAATTGGGCACTTAGTATTTTGTTTCCTCGTGCCTTCCAAGGCACTCCACTAGGTGGCGCTACGACCAGACACATGTATAGCTTCACCCAATTCCCAGAGGAGGGTTGGAGAAAGTTTGGGCCTCTCGACCAACTCGAAGCATGGAGCTCAGGGCTCCGCTCGTCGTAAGCTCCCGCTATGTCTCACCACCTCTCATATGGGTGTGGGAATTCAGTTTGGGAATGGTATTCTGAATATATCTACAACATTGGCTCGTGCATCCCTTCCTATAGGCCAATGGTTTCCGGTGCTGCAAGTATGCAGTCCATCGTCCCACTTAAACCTCTACTGGAAATGAGAAGTGCATGAAGCTGGGGTGGCCAGATAACATGAACCCCATACCTGGGTCTCCTCCATTTGTTTCAAGTGATTTCAGTCTTCCACGTTTCTCTTGTCGTCCTCAGACCTGGCTCTATGTCAGGGCTCTCTTCACGAAGCTACCAAACCCACCCGTCGTTCAGAGTAATTCAGTTGCTCACGATGTCGTTGTAGTCACTATTGGACTCCAGTTTCTACTGCTCATCGCTCAGTTGTAGATCCCCTCCCAAGGCGCTAGAGATTGCTTCAGGTTCTGTGTACCCTTCCTTCTGAAGCCCTTCATTGATGGAGTCTGCGCTTCTAGTCCTTCAAAATCGCACAGAATTTGGCACCACACATCTCCACCACTTGTGCATGCCTCACCACTTAGATGCGGGAGCCCGTGCATCCATTACTCCACTACTAGCACTCCCTTCAACGGATCCATTATAGTGCATGGACAACTCCTTTTCCCTTCGCAATTCGGATTTGCCATGCGGTTATCCCTGCCTACCGTTGGTCCGAAGGTCGTCCCCTACTAGGGTCCATCGTATATTGTCCAATTGCCCTTTGCTCATATAAGTTAGGGGTTTAGTTCGACATTTGAGTCACAATAGTCTTGCAAACATTGATTAAACTCAATTTCGGGCCCCTATTATGTTTTCTATGTATACCATAGGAGGTAGTGGGGTCGCAACAAGTACTTCCTATCCTTTAACTTTTCATACTTTATACTTAGTTCGAAGATCCGAATTTTGTTTAATAAATTCCATCCTCCCCTCTTGATTGGGTCTTGAAGGGATCTTGCTCCACTAAGGGGGTTAGGGCTCTTTGTGTTTCATATTTCATTACAAGAGGGATCAAATCAACTTTATAATTCTAATGTTGTATTATAAGTCCCCTAATCCTTGGGTCTCTCTTGTATATGACAGCATTAACCCCTCGTTGGCATATTTCAATGTTGCCATTGCCAGCGGTACTTAACTAAGACCCCCCTCTCTCGCTCTCCTCCCATCTCCCCTCGTAACAAGGGAAGGGGAAGGGTATGTGTGTGTGTGTGTGTGTGTGTGTGTGTGTGTGTGTGTGTGTGTGTGTGAACCATTAAAAAAAGACCACCAATTAAGAGAAGTATTTAATATAAAAGTCTCAACCACCCTTTAGGGAGGTTACAAAAGCAACGTGGTAGAAACCAAAAAATATCATTCTTTAAAAATTAACCATTATCATTAAAAATATCATTTAAATGATTGGGGGGGAAACATACTAGGGCAATTTGTATAGCCATCAAGAGTGCATGTATGTGTGAGACATAGGATGTGTGTGTGTGTGTGTAAGACTTTACAACACCCTTTTCATAATGAAATGAAAAACAATTAAGATAGTGGGCAAAAGAAGTCTGAAATGTATTAAAAGAAAAAGCTTAAAGAAAGTAATGAACCACTACTAATGTTTATATAAAAAACACCACAAGGGGGTAGACAGTTTGCAAAGCTTTGCAAAATTGCATAAATGCAACAGCTGATTGCACAGGGGTTGAACCTTGATGAGGAGTTCAAGGCTACTTTCTTGTTGTGTACTCTTCCTGAGACAACAGAAATGAAAACTTAACTACCAACATATCAAGCCTGAAGTAAAAAGTAGATTGGAGTAACCATGAGTTTAGGGAAGGGAAATAACTTGGATTATGGAAAATTATGAAAAAATTATGCAAAAAGGTGTATGAAAAATCATGGGAGGAGGTTTTATTATGGGAAGACGAGGGGTAGAATAAAATCATAGAATTAAGTTATAAGGGGGTACATTAACATGAAAGCTTAGATAAGGGAGGGTAGAAATTTAGTAAAGTGATAAGAGTTAGGGGTTAAAAAGATAATAGATGTTTAAAAGGTTAGAAGGAAAAAAACGTTTTTCTATAAAGGAGAAGTAAATATAAAGGAAGGGTTATGGAAATAAAGGGTAATAAGGGGAGGAGGGTAGGGATAACCTTAGAGAAAAAAGATAAATAACATTAGAGATAAAAATAACTTTCGAGCATATTTGGAAAGATCAGCTTAGAGAGGGAAAGATTAGGGGGGGGATTAGCATAAATGAAAAATTCTATGGAAGTCTAATTTAGGGTGTGGAAAGGGTGTAGGTTCCAAAGTTTAAAATAAGAGAGTGAATCATTGAAAAAAGGTGAAGAAAAAATTAGAAATGTAGGGTAGAAGCTTACTTAGTGAAATGACAAAGGAGGGGTGAGCTAACAAGTTTCAAGGATCAAGAGGAAAAAAGGAGGTTAGAAGGGTTTTAGAGGGGTAAACGAAATAAATTAGTTTCATTGAAAAAAGAAGAAAAAAGGAGGCAGAGGGGGAGGGCGGCGGTTGCACCTCCATGCCACGTGTAGCCGCATGTGTGGAGGGAGAAGGCATTAAGACTGGGGCAAAGATGCGGGTACGAAGGAGCTGTGTGTATCAGACTGGACAGTTTTGTATTGACGGAGTAGCAAAGCTCAAAGGAGATCAAGCAAGGCGGTACGAGCAGCAAGGAGTAGAGATGTAGGTGGAAGGTGGCAGCAAGGGGAGCAGCAAGGTGACAGCAAGGGAGGAGAAGGAAGTGATATGGGAGAAGGCAACAACTGGGCCGCATGGACATATGGGTGAGTGAGCAGCAGGGCCATAGAGATGTACGGAAGCAAGAGCCGAATAGGAAGCAAGTTGCAAGGGGTGAGGAAGGGTGCAGTATGGGTGAGCGACGAAGTGCAATGGGAGAAGGAGTTTGAGGTAGGCCTTTAAGTAGAGGGGAGAGTCGGAGTTTGTTTAGTTGGGTGAGGCTGCCGGTGGGGGAGAAGTTGGAGGCCCAAAGAAAGGGGGGGTTGGTGTGGTAAGGTGGACTAGATAGATAGGGGGATTGGTTAGAGTGCGAAGAGGGCACAAAGGGTGTAAAAAAGAGAGACGGGAAAAAATAGAAAAATAGGAAGAAAAGGGGGGGGGGATTAGGGGGAAGACAAGGAATTACGGGGGGAGGATTTAGGGGGAATTGGGGGCAATAAGGGAAAATTGGAGAAAAAGAGTCGATGTGCGAAAAAATAGGGAAATATTAGAAAAAATAGGGATAAAGTAGGAAAATATTAGGGGAAATTTAGGAAATTTTAGGTAAAATAGAAAATATTAGGAAAGAACTTAGAAAAAATATTGGGAGATATTAGGAAAATATATTAGAAGAAATAGGAAAAAAGGGGGGATATAAGGAATAATTAAGGAAATTTTAGGAAAAATAAGGGTAAATCGAAAAAAATAGGAAATTTTAGGAGGGAAAAGATAAGGGAAATTAAGGGGGGAAGAAAAGAGGGAATTGTGAGAAATTAGGGGAGATTGGAGAAAAAGTGAGTGCAAAAGGTAACAAAAGGTAAGAGAGGATTTTTGTGTGTGTGTGTGTGTGTGTGTGTGTGTGTTTAGATTTAATAATCCATCAACAAATGTACCATACAATCGAATCAATCATAGAATAGTTTTCTAAATTAATTACAAATTATTTTGATATGGAGAATAAATACTTGAAGAACTCAAATTTAGGTTAATTTCAAATGTATTATAGCCAAACCACGGTAGGGTCATAAAATAAGTACACAAGGGTCGAATCTACCAGGTAGTCCAGGCTTTGAGGTTAGAGTCCACGTACCTACCACCATGCAAATAAACCATATATTATAACAATATAGCTTAGTTTGGGTAGACAGGTAATGCCTATGCTCCCTAGCTTGTTATTGCTTTACCTAAATACAAGCACAACCATCCAAATTCCAGTGCAAAAAATGTCCATACAATTCAAGGTACTTCCCACCCTTTGGCCAACAAATATTTATATATTGCTAAAGACAATAATTTTTGGAACATGATGGATTAAAGGGCTAAGATGGTAGAAGTGTTAAGATACCAAGAAAAATAAGAAATGGAGATAAATAGAGCCCAAATTAGCAATTGGAATGAATTAGAGAAAGGAAATTAACTACATTGAAGAAAAGAGGGAATTTAAAAAACTAATTCAAAACTTACAATAGATGAACTACCAAAAAACTCTAAAGTATCTTAAAATGGGGGGTAGTCCACACCCAATCAAGAGATCCAATAAGGATGAATCTAATTCTTTAAGAGAAGAAAAATCCCAAGGAGTAGTCCACACCATTGTGAGAAGCAATGGTTATCTTTTCCTTTGTTTTTAATATAAAAATTGTAAAGCCATGTGGGTATTCCACCCCCATGAGCTAGACAAAAAAGAGGTGAAAAAAATAGAAGATATCCCCCTTGAAAAAGTAGTGATTCCACAAGTAGCATAAAAAGTGGTTTAAAGGAAGAATTGAATAAGTCTAATGTTTTTATTAATAGATTAATTAAATTAAAGCAAATAGATGAAAACCTTGATAAAAAAGGAAGAACCAATAACAAATAAATTAGGTTACAGACAGGGAGGTCGGAGTGTAAGGCCAGTTTACATTAAGAAAAAAGTACAATAAAGGGTAGTCAAAGGGAATTAATATATGAAGCTAAACATAAATTCAAAGTTCTCAAATAAATCTATATGAAAGCCTCCAAAATTTCAAATACATATGTATAAAAGCTTATAGATCTATGTGAAAGCCTACAAAATTATACGACAAAAGAAATAATTTATATATATATATATATATAAGCTCTAACATACGAAAATATATAAACAAAAGTATAAAGAAAAAAGGTGACACTCAGTTGAAGAACCCAGCAAGCTGGAGCTGAGGCAAGATTAGGAGGGAGCACATGAAGTTAAGCACAAACTAAGCAACTAAGCAAAAGGCGACGTAGTAGAGAGAAGAGGTAGTAAATAGTAAATAGAGGTATACATAACAATAAGCAATGAGGGGATCACATGAAAAAGAGAACAGGGATTGAGCTGTGAAGACACGTCGAGGTCAAGGCAAAGCCTGGGCATTAGAGAGTAGTGCAAGAGAAACAAGGCACACAAGCAGTAAACGTAAGGAGAGACAACATGCACCATCAACTCAGGTCGCCCAAGGCAAGAGGTGATGTTCCAGCAGTTAAGGATGCACATTGTGAAGGTTAGCTACGAATAGAGGAGGGAGAATGGGGTCTCAAAAGAACCTCTAATTAGTGTTTCCTAATTTCAAGGGATTAGAGAACAATTTGAGGTGTACCAATGAAAGTGCTCTGAGGTGTGGGGCAATGCCATGTTGAAGTTGACAAAAGCATTTAAGGGCACGGAGACCTCTCATCTAGAGTTTGGACCCATGATCTTCACTCCTAGCCCTTGATCTAATCTCCAATCCAAGGGATACATTCAAATTTGAGGTAGAGCACTCCCAGCCATTAGATCAAGCGGCATATCTAAGGGATACCATCAAAGGATGGAGGGGTCAAATATCCACCCTTGATCACAACAAAGATCTAATGGAGAAGGTGAGAGGAAAATGCGCTTCAATCTAGGCCATGGATTTGATTGTGGATCCAAGGGAGGAGATGAGTGTAGAAGGCACTTCAATCTGGGCCATTAATGTAATGGAGGATCCAAAGGAGGAGATTGTAGAGTTAGGCGCTTCAATCCAGGCCGTCCATTATGCTCCTTCATCCTAGCCCTCCATCTAAGAAGGTTGATCTCCACCCTCCATCATGTGCCTCAATCCTAGCCCTCCATTATGCGCCTCCATCTCAATCACCATTAATCTTGATCTAGACCAATGGTCCACATTGAAAGGAGCCTTTCCCTCTTAATGAGGCCTCCCCAAAGTCAAAATTTTCCATTTAAATCCCACCTAAGTGCATCCACTAAAGGCATCCTAGGCCTTTGATCCATCCACCATCCGCCTCCATCCAAAGGCCAAGGTTGCCTAATTCAAATTAAAGATACCCATGTCAATTTAGTCAATGCTACGGGGCCCTTAGCCCATGGGTTACCATAGTTGGTTCACTTCCCATTAACTTAATCCATTCCTTACAATGCCCTTTTGAGACCCCATTTCTCCCCTAATGGAGCGTTAAAATGAAAGCTAAGACGGAGGAGACTAAGAAAAAGAGAGTCAAAACAGTTCGCGATGAGCCAAAAAGGAGAGGAGCAACGTTTTTTAAGGAGAGAAGTGTCGCCATGCAGGGCTCTACAAGTATGTAACTATATATCCTAGGGAGAAGGAGAGCTAGATCCAACAAGCACTACCTTTGCAAGATGGTAGTGATCAAGGGAGCTTGACTCTATAAAGACTATTGGCTAGTATACAATTGATGCTGTTGTTGTTACAGATATTATTGCCGGGAGTAGCATAGCTGGATGCTAAGGCTAGTGTTAAAACCGTTGGTGGTGAAGAAAATGATCCTTAGTATTGTGGGGAGCTACTGGTGGGAGATGAAGCTTTTGTGTCACACGTTCATCATCCAAAGTTCCTCATCTAGCAAAGAACCAAGCTTAACAATGTAACGTAGTTGCAAGCTATGGATTAAGCTTCAAGGCATAACATAGCCACAAGCAAAGGTTCACAACCGAAGGTACTAAGCCAACCTTAGTGCAATGCATAGTTGAGTCAATAAATAAATAGGATTCGAGAATTCATAGAAAACAACAATTCAAAATTGGTAAAGAATGAAGTTTTTCCATTCCAAAATGAATCCTAACTAGAGGAAATATTTTCCATAGGAAGAGAGAAGTACCACCCCGCCAACTGATGCTTTACCTCTCATATATCAATCTCAATCTTAGTCAAAGTCACAATTAAACTCACAATCTTAATCTAAATCTTAGTCAAGGATCTCAATCTCAATCTCTAGATCTGTTGGTGGAACCTTAATCTTGATCTCACTCCAATTCTTCAATCTGTCTCTTTCAAACCATCTTGACATCCATGTGCATGAATCCTATTCGAAAAAATGTGGAGGAAACCGTTCTTCAAAAACTTTTCCTATCATGAATCAAGTCTTCCCAATCTTCAGAAATCCATGCATCTTGATTTACAATTTTCTTTAGACATTTGTGTCTCTCAAACAGTGTGGAATCTTGAGATAATTAAAGACAACTTTTAACCGTTCTCAATTCTCCATAATTTTTTCCTTCATCTCAAACAACTAAAATATGCCATTCGAGGCCTCAAACGTGTTCAACATGGAAGTCCAAGCAAAAAAACCAAGCCAAAGTGCATTCCCGTGATCTTTTAACCATTATTTCATTGTCTAAACAATTGAACTATGTAAATTGCAATGTGTTAATACTATAGCCTACTTGAAAGCTTACAACTTTCTTATACAAACTTTTGCCAAAATGAAATGTCTCCCATACATATTTACCGTTCAAAAAGGGTCAATATAAATATTCTTATGACAATACCAAAACATGCGAACAAAATATACAAAAGAAATAGAGTGCAATGAGGCGAGGCCTCAAATTGAGCAAGCACACAAGACATCTCGATTGAATCCCTCTAAGGAGGCCACTACTCCTTCATCGATGTAGCCAAAGTATTGCTATAATGAAGCTCTTAATGTAACTAAATATAGTCAAGAGCTCCTTGATAGCTATGTGTAATCAAGGAACAAGGTGGTGATTAATGAATTCATAATTTGTATCTCTGTGTGCATCACTCTATCATATTCAATTCAGTTTGGAATGTAGAATTGAAGAGAGGCTTTATCATGGGAGTTATTCCTCAAAGGAAAATAGTTTTTGCTGTGTTTCATCGTGGGGGGTGAGCCAACATTCGTTTCTAAGGCAAGGTCTAGGAGCGAGACACACGATAAATTGATTTCCTCATGATATGAGAGAGTTACCTGTGTTCAAAAAAATTTCAGCATAGCATCAAAGCATATTATGTTCTCTAACATGGTATCAAATCCTCGTTCCTGAAATCTCTCATAGTCTACATCAATGTTAAACAAGGGGATTCCTCGTGAATTGAGGAAGCTAAGTGTACTAAATTTGAAAGGTTCACCTCAAGATGGCTAGCAAATTGTCGATCCCCACAACTTTTGAGAGACCAAAGAGCTCAATGGTTTCAACTATCCTCTTTGAAAAATGAAGGTGTGGAGTCAATTAGTTTTGAGAGGAGTCTGGCAAAACATCACCGAAATAGAGTTGAGACCCAAAGACATCATGAACACCACAAGGTTGGTGATCAGCATTTGCAGCTTAATGCAAGATTGGATAGTGTAAGATGTAGAGGCCTTGGCGGTCATCATCAACACGATTGTGGACTCTATCCTTTCTCACGTTCAAATGGCCAAAGTTAGTCGAAGCACATAAGGAAACAATGGAGCTCATTTTGGGACCTTTTAGATTAGACAAAAAATAGAAATCCTCCAATAAGACAGAAGCCAACGTTACGTTGGAAAAGCTTTCCTTTTTAACAAAAATAAGCTTTCTCTTTCTAGAGACACTCGACACACCGACATTTTGAAGTGTTTTTAAGTGTCACAAATGCTACGCCAAATTGTGAAACAGATAAACTCGCATTTGCAAGTCCCCGCTCGAGCATTTTCCAGTGTCATAAATGCTACAGCCAAGGACCCCAATGGCTTTCTACTACTTTGGTGCGTACTCTGGTGATTTCGGCATCGGAGTAGGCGAAAACCCCCAAAACGACTTTTGAATCACTTAATGTGGCTTCTTGGAGGAATCAAAATGAATAAAACAAGCACTTTCAACTATGCCTTGTGCAAAAGATCGTGCAAGCTAACATGCATGGCTCTCTAACAGTGGCCAGACGAGGGGTGAAATCTCATCAACAAAACTCACACAAAATGTAAATAGCTTTCACTCAAAATAATACAATGTGATGTTATGATATCCTATGGAAAGGATTCACATTCTAGTGGGGTTTGCTTCTTGAACTCAGCTATAAGATCAGCAAACCTTCGAGCAAGGAATCATTCCCCTTGCCGGATCATTATGATTTTGAATGTTCGAAAACAAGATGTCAAAGGTCTGTGGCCAATCTACAGATCTGATTGTGCCATGACCCATAATCTTGTTTAAGTCACATTTATCATTAATGGAAAACATGTGATATGTCGTACACCGACCATGGATTGACACATCCACTAATCTTGCTTTAAAACAACGGGGGAATATATGAGTATTCCCACAAATAATTAAGTCCTTACCATTGGGAAAATGGTTGAGGGTTTTGCCCAATGTTTCTGCCACTAGTAGTCCAATGTTTTTCTTACAAATAATGACCATGAAATTCAATCATGTGGTTGACCCTGCCGCAGCATGTTGTTCATCAGCTATGCCTGTTACTGTATTACTGGAATCTGTGAGTGCATCACCACTATCAACAACCTCACCTCCACCATTATGCTTAGCTATGGCATCCTTGAGTCTTTGCAACTGCAATAGCAAAAATACAGCTTAAGCCTCAGATACAAATTATTATCACTCTGCGTTCACTTGGCCACCCTGCCCTCAACCCATTCCCCCCCAAAATGCTTTTGTCCCTGTCTCTCCCCTCTGTCGTAAAGCAGCCTAGGCAAAAGGACAAATCTAAGAGTTGTCCTAGAATAAAACCAAGGAAAATATAAAGCTTCCACTAGACAATGTTCCCAATTATGGACAAAAATCATGATCAGTGAAACTTTCTGAGATAATATAAATAGCAAATCACATAACACAGGGGTGCAGAAAAGAGACACTGGCCAATCCTGGTTGTGCCTGAAAAACACCTTTCCTGACAAATCATGCTCAGTCACTTCACCCACACTAAAACCCCAAAAAACTTAAAGAGATGGACTGGTTGATCCATACTAAATACAGAGACTCTTTAACAAACCCTTCATCTGTTACCAATTAACGAGATTCAGAAAGTAATCTGAACAAGCATATACCTTACCTGTCTATATGAGGGTACGTGGTTTAGAAAGAGGTCAACAAAAGCACTCTCTATTTTCTTCTTTATTTGTTTCCTTAAGTTTCTTCGATATGGTGCATCAAAACCACCCAGGAATGGTGCCCCACCCCATCCACTCTGCAATTAGCAAATTACTTACAATGTAGCAGCAACTACATCATGGACTGCATGGACAAGCACATACGTACTATCTCTTTTCTTTTATACAGCAAAGGAAGAATGCCTATTTGCACGATAATGCTACACACAAGAGTAGACTGCTGCAAGGGGATCTTGTTGCAGACATGCAAATGACACGTGGCAGGTAGCATTCAGGATATTCATTGCACAATCAGGCAGAGCTCTCCATTTTTGGAAGGTTGTTAATGAGCAGTCCAGTATGAGCTTGTCCAGGGGTACTTTTAGTGAGAAAACCCCTCGCCACACTGTCAGCAAGTGATGTCTTTGGGTCATTCTATGAACATGCATTGGACCAGTTTTCAGGACAGCCATATCACATTTTCAAGCTCATGTAAATGCTTTTGGGAGAGCCATTATATTCCAGCTTCATTTCAGGATACAAGACATGAGAGCAATCGTGATACTCTGTGCCTCAACCTTGGATGCACTGCTGTAATTTTCCTCTTCTTATGACATTCATAATAAAACCCAGGCATAGGGCTTGCCAAATGAGTTGGTCTTTTTCAGCAAAGTGTAGGCATAATTGCCTGACTGATGCCAGTACGCACGATCTTATATCCTCACCATCTGTCAGATAGGATCCATAGCAATCGTCCAAATCTTGTGAGCCATTCTTCCAAGCCATTAGCATTTTCAGTCTCGCTTTTCAACCTGTGGTCCGTCACAACATGTTTTAGATGCCTACCAAAGACAATGCCTCTGCCAAAAATATAGTACATCTGGCCTGTAAATTGCCACATAGTCCAAGAAAGACAAATCAGGATTCAGCCCTCATAGGTATGGCCATGTAGGCATGGTGCAGTGCTGGTAAGAGTCCAAAACAATAACCATGCGGACAGCGAATGTCCATTACTGTTAAGCGTCTTGATGATAAACGTGATAGGATGGATCCAAGCTTATATGATCCCAGAGGTGCCACAGCATCCAAACATGAAGAACTATAGCGCTTTTCCTTTTGAACTGGGCAGAATGTATGAGCTACAGTGAGAGACGACTCTGCAGATACATGTAAGAGATATCTTCACATCCCACCCACCGAGGCACATGGTTATGTATTTTGAATATTTCAATTACTAGTTCTGAGTTTTTGAGCTTAGAATTGGTATAGCACTCAGCAAGGGCCCTAGCAAGCCCTTTGCCTCCCCACAGTGGCTTGTATGAGTTACTCTTTGATAGTATTTTGTCTCATAGGCCCGCGGATTGTATTTTGTCTCATAGGCCCGCGAAGCCTTCCAAAAATGTAAATCTCTCTCTCTCTCTCAGATTAAGGAGCATGAAGCCAGATGTGAAAACTCATTGAAGATTCGGATAGGAGGACTTCCAGAAAGCTGGTATAAGGATGAGGACTCTTTTAGTGAAACTTTAGCACAAGTCAAAGCAGCCATGCCCAACATTGAATGGAAGGATGATGATGAAGGTGATGACGATGAGGTAGCAACTAATATCAAACACTCCAAAGGACATGCTATCATCACTTTCAAGTCACGTAAACTACGAACCAAGATTCTTCGCCAATCACGTAAGCTGAAAGGGACGAAGGTATGGACAGCTGAGGAGCTCACACGAGCTCAACTGAAGAACAAAGCGACTGAATTAGCCAAGGTTAGAGCTGCAAGGAAGGATGGAAAATGGGCAGTTTACCGTGAAGGCATGGCAATTATCAAAGAATTCAAAGAATTCAAATCCAAACCAAAAGACTCTCAGTCTTAAACTAATGTATGGCCCATTATATGTTTTTTATGCTTTATTAGATGTAGCTATTCTGAATAAACATAGATGCTTTTGCACTCTATGGGAGCTGCCATGTGCCCTCCCTAAACAGATGTATTAGTTGGTTCTGTACTGTCCCATACACCTTTTGGTCTTCCGTGTATGTTAATAGACTTTCTTTCTTTCTCTGTACTTTTCTCCTCTTCCTTAAATTTTTGAGTTTGCATGGTCAGTTTCAGTAAGCCCACTCTTTTATGAGAGCTCTCCTTTTGTGTAGAAAATTTCCAAATACACTTCCATTCAATTATGTGCTTCATTTCAAGTCCACTTCCAAGAATGTACACATAGCTAATCTGTTTCTTTTGCAATGAAATTTAGTTCAAATATATACGGCAGAAACAAAACAAACAATACAAACAGCACAAATAAAACAAACAAAGCCACAGACAGTGCAATTAATCAATAAAGAAAGACAGTTGCCATTGTAAATAAATTACAAAAACCAAATGTTACAAATGAATAACTCAACAAAAAATTTGCCATGCACGGTCACCTTTGTTATGGAGCAAGAGAATGAATCCACCTGCCCAGCTGCACCTCGGTAGAGTTGGAAGTAAGGAAGGACTTTTATATTCAAACTTTTGCATAGTGGTTTGTTTTCATCGAAGTTTATTTTTAGGAACACAATATCTTGATGCTCAACAGCTAGTTTGCATAACTGCAAAAACACCACAGCAAACTCAAACATCAGTTTCCAACCTTATAGAGAATAAATACAGGAATTGCAGCTCTTTGACGGATTTAAGTTTACAGGTGCATCTAGCATGCCTGCATGTGTGTGCACGCACACATGCATGTACATGTCCATGTAGTCCATTCGTATATCTAGAAAGATGCTCGATGTCATCATAGAAAAGGAAAACAAAACTTGACATAACCAGTGTAATGCCATTTTTATTATTTAGTATTTTAGCCTGTATTAATTCTTTAACATCATTAAAGTAAACTAAAGTAGCCACACAAACATACAAACTTCTCAACTCTACCACACTCCTCCCCAAACACATACACACATACAGCCCTCAATTTCCTTCCGGGGCCCCCGCCCCCCCTCTCATCCTCCCTCAGCGGGCTGCCTACACCTTTCCAACAGTTGTTCCCTTCCCTCCCGACCCAATCAACCAACCCTCCCTCTCCCAACCCATTCCCTCCATCTTGCTTCCCCCTTGGCCCTTGCGTCCCCCTCTGCTCTCCTCCCCAGCCTCTCGCATATCAAAATTGCGTTATTCCAGTCCATGTATGTAGGCAACTTGCCTAACCCATAACTATGCATTGCCCAACAAAATTTGACGAACTTCGTCTCTAAGCAATAATACACATTTCAAAATCGAATGTGACACCCACAAAATATGGAATTTAACATGTCGTCATTAAATCATTACAAGTGCTATGTTGTATGTGAAACATGTATTTTGAAAGGTATAGGATACATCAATTTATTCAAAAACAACAAATTTTTATTCTAGACATACATGCAACCATGTAATCATCCAAAAGTGCACTACTCAGCTTTCCTTCAACCTGCAAAGGACACACCTAATTGAGAACATTTGGTATGTTTTAAGAGGCCTCCAATGTTGTGCTAAAATTACGCATACCTATTCAAGGGCATGCTCCATAACTTTTTTTGATTTGTTGAAAACAAAAAATGGTTGAAGAAATGAAATCCACACTTCTGGGACTAGTGCATGGTGGTCTTAAAACATTCAACTTTGATGATATTGTTGTCTTGATTTACGCTAGAATGGGTGAATTAGAGAATATTCAATTCGTGCATGCGTAGAGATATCTAAATAAATTTAGCACTTATACCTAGATGAATCCAAGAACATTTCCAAACTCATCCTCTAAAAACACAACATAGTGCAGTTTCAATCTCACGATAGTCACTCATAAGATTGAAAACCATAAACTCCATCACGCATAGCAAGGACTGCTGGAATGGTCACCTCCCCATCTGTGAGCCCCCATATGAGGAGAGTATGGAAGAAGGAGATACGGTACATACCCACTTGACGAAGTTCAAGGTGGTGAGGGATCAGCTGGCAGCAATTGGTTAGAAGACAAGCTCATGCCATTTGGCCTTGATGGTACTGAGAAGACTACCTCGGAGTTTCAAGAGCTTTGTTACGACTGTGACAGCAAGACAGAGGACCAAACCTTTGACGTTTGAGGAGTTGGGTCCATTACTGCTACAGGAGGAAGCTTGGGAGAAGCTCTACAACGAGGACAAAGACGACAAGGCGATGCTAGCGAAGGATTACACTGGCAAAGGAAAGGGCAAGCCCAACGGTGGCGAGTCCAAGAAAGACGACTCTGACGACGAGAAGACTTCAAAGAGGAAGCAGAAGAAGTGCTTCTACTGTGATACGCCAAGACATCTTACAAAGGACTCCAGAAAGAAAAAGATGGATCGGAAAAACAAAAAGAAGTCCGACTCAGATTCAAAGGGAGAGACCAAAGCAAATGTAGTAATCAAAGAGTTGTTCTTGGTGACATCACCGAGTGTTACTGAGGTCAGATATGTTGACCAAGAAATCACAGTGAGGATGTCTGACATAGAGATGTGGGTCGATGAGGAGTCAGATGCCTTTGTGAAGGTGAAGGACAGCATGGAGCGCTTGGTACAGGTGCGTGGCTATTGACACTAACACGAGGGTAGATTCCATGGGGGGCCCTGGGGTCTCATGGTCAAATGGATGCTGTACCTCAGAAAGGGACAATACAGGATTACACAGGCTCTTGGTGGGTGCCTCGATGAAGTACAAGGTTTGCTTTCAGAGCAAACACACAAGCAGTACAACAATCTGGTATGTACTTAATATTTTGCATTTGAGCCTTTATAGCATGCTGTGGAGAGACTCTGCTCATCATTTTTCTCAGGAGATACGAGATTGGAAGGAATTAGCCTTCTTCGAAGGCAGAAGGGGAAGTATTGGTGCTTCTTCAAATCTCGAACGCAGATTGCTAGAAGGAAGGTGATGGACAAAGAGTCCTGAAGCCAGAAGAGTACCTGCTTGAGAACTCAGCGAGAGTTCATGGTCCAGGTTATCTGGAAATATTCATTGGTTGCAGACCTTGCCAAAGGAAGGACGGGTTGAAACAGAACCTCATAGCAAGGTGCCTGGAAGACTCCAGGTTATTCACTCATTATGAGGGGGACAACTGGAAGATTGTGATGGCTGGATTGCTCGAGTTCGAAGACAGGACCGTGACTCAAGATGGCGGTGCCAGGAGGTGCTACCAAAGATGGACCTGTGTACCAGGATGGTGTGCGGAAGCGGAACCAGACTTGGTGGAGCAGGAGCCACTGGATGAAAAGCCAGGAAAAGATTTTGACATCGAAAAGTTCCAGAGGACTATGACCAGGGAGTTACTGGAGCATCGTCATCGACGTGTTGGCATTGGGCTTGGATGTGTCAGTGAGAGGGGGTGTTGGAATGGTCACCTCCCCATCTGTAAGCCCCCATATGAGGAGGGCATGGGGGAGGGATACCTAGGGCAGTACCCCACAGAAAAAGAGAGAAAGGGGCTGCCACATGGACAGCATCATGGCTGTCATGTGGGCAGCACATCTAAAGAAGACCCGGGACATGTGGCACAACTGTACGGAGCAGTACGGAGGGTGTGCAGACCCGAGACAGGTGGCATGCAACAGTACGGAGTAGTAAGGAGGATGTGCAGACCCGGGACAGGTGGCGCACAACTGTACGGAGCAGTACGGGGCTGGATGAGGCCTATTGGAGCAGCAAAAGAGGCTGCTATGAGACAGGGACCTGCCTTTATATAGGCTGGGCCCTTGCCTTGATTGGAGGGCCAAGGCCCTAGAAGAGTGGGCCCAAAAGGCCCCGGGTTGTGAGCCCTAATAGGGCCGGACCAGCCACAGACTGGTCGGCCAGTTTGCTGCCAGCTGGTCGGTTTTTACCAGCCCCCTTGGGGCCTATAAAAGGAGGGCCTCAGCCCTCATTCAAGATCATCTGGAGCAGCCCTCTGACAGCAAACAGGAGCAGCAAGCAGGCTAGCCTTGGGCCTATCCATAGGAGGTGAAGGTGACCCTGAAGGAGCTGCAGACTGAGCTTGAGTGGCAGCCCACCTAGGCTGGTTTCCAGACAGCAAGGTGGAGAAGATCTTTGGACGGAAAGTCTACTTACGCTCAAGGTGGAGCACACGGGCTCGAGTCTAGAGATAGCCAGCAGATAGGAGAAGTACCTTGTGGTAAGATCAAAGGACCACATCATTCGTGGGACTCTAGATCTATCTCTTTTGTATTGTGTCCATAGCTTTGGACGAAAATATATTACTTTTGTGGTTTCTCTATCTGGCTGGTTCATTGTCTATTGATGAGTTTGCACATCTATTTTATGCACATAAGTTAAGAAGTTGTGATTCCACACCCCACACGCACACTGTGTGAGCTCCTGGGCATTACTATCAGTCTTCCGCTGTGCGTACCCTCTATTAGGTCATTTCTAACAAGGACTAGCTACTATGGTATCCCCACTCACATCATCAGCGCCCAACAGTGGGTGTAGACCATAGTATCAAAATATGCTCTCACAAATACAAATCCACACACCCACACATACTTGAGCATCCATTTATACAAAGTCTTCGTATTGAGTTTCTCTCAACACTCCGGAGGTGAAGGGCAGACTCAGCCGTGATGAAAGCTAGCATTAAAGGAGAAGGCTAATCAAAAAGTAGTCCAAAAAATTTTGCATTTCTTCTTTTTCCATGCAATTCCTTGCTATAAGACCTGTAAGCATGTCAAAGGTCATTGCATTTCATAACATCAAACACTCTAGCATGCATAGACATTTTGCGTAACCTCAAAACAATATACCTAGATGAATCCAAGAACATTCCCAAACTCATCCTCTAAAAACACAACATAGTGCAGTTTCAATCTTCCCAAAAATTAGTTTCAACAGTGGAACTCTGCCCTGAACTCCCCTACTCTGTATTGAATGGGCTTCTAGCTTGTTTTCTTTTAGCCCTACTTCAGCCCACTTTGAGACAGCATAGGCTGACATGTAGATCCTCCAAGCCTCATACCTTGATACCTATGTACTTTGAGGTCTCGGTATTTTATCTTAGCATCCCTTTTTCTCCTTATGCTACTCTTATCCTTTTATCCTCCTCATACCATTGGTTCCCATTGTTAGAGGTAGCATCTCTTGTATCATAGAGTGATGGGCCTTGGTTGTGGTCCTGCCCGCCCATGTGAGGTAGAGTGAGGACCTTGGTTGTGGGTCTGCCCGCCTAGGAGAAGTAGAGGGTGTCGGTCACATGGTCACCCTAGAGGCTACGCAGCCATACACATGTACAGAGGGGTGCGGGGCTGTTTCACACCCCAAGGCCATGTTTGGTTTCCTCGATGGCACGTGTGCTGCGGATGGTGCTAAGGGGTGCAGGGCTGTTTCTGCCCACCCCCACGGCCTGTTTTGGGGCTGCCACTAGGCCGCCTTGATGGTGCCTAGGTGGTGCCTTGGTTGGCGGGTCAACCTAGCCCCCAACCCTGGTCTAGGCACCCAACCAACAGGTCAGTTATCGCCCTCAGCTGTGGTCGGCCGTACTGCCCCCTCCAGTCAGTATCTTGGGCAGGTGGGGGGCCCTATATATAGGGGCTCGCACCCTCATTGTTTCAGCTCTTGCAAGGTTTTCTGCAAGTAGTAGAGGCTTTTCCAAGTTCTTGTGCAGTCTTCTCTCTCTCTCTCTTGCCTTCCATTTCGCAGTGTTTGTGCTCTCTGTTGGCGGTTCAATTCCGCTGCACTTCTCACATAGTATCAAAGCCAAACGTTCGCTAGAGACTTGTGCTGTGGTGGAGAAGGCCTGGTGCCAGCAAGATGTGAAGTATTCTAGGCGGCTGTTTGGAGCTGTTCAAAGAGGAGGTCAAGGAGGTACGGACAGTTTGGGAGTACAGCAAAGGGTGATCTCTTTGGGTAAAGCTTGGAGGTTGTTCCACATAAATCTACTCTTTCAGATCACCATTAAGAAAGGCTGATTTGACATCCATTTGATAAATCGACCATTGCTCATGAGCAGCAACCGCCAAGACCATCCTGAGAGTGGCCATCTGGGCAGTGGGGGCAAAGTTGTCCTCATAATCGATCCCAAGTCGCTGTAAGTATCCTTTGGCCATGAGACGGGCTTTATGTTTATCCACAGTATCATCTGATGAGTACTTGGTCTTATAGACCCACTTGACACCAATTATCGAGCGGGCGCTGTGGTCTTGGAACTAACTCCCGAGTCCCATTCTTTTTTATGGATTCTAACTCCAGCTCCATTGCTTTCTCCCAATGCTGCTGAGAAAGCACTACCTGTACTGGCGAGGGTTCTTTGTCTTTTAGAATACGAGACATTGAGGAGTAATTTATGTGTAGTGGGCTCGCCTCCAGAACCTTCTCCTTGTGACGGTGGGATCTACGTGGACCTCCCTCTTACCTAAGCCATGAAGAAGGAATACTTATTACTCCTAAATCATGGAGAGTTTCAATCAACCACCGGAGTACTTTCCGAGAACCTAACCTTGAACTCTCCCCTGCAGCCTGAGGAGGTGGGGCATTATCTGGGTCACTCTCGGGTGGATTATCTGGAACAGCTGCTAGTACCTGAGGGAGCACAGGCACAGGATCATCAACACTATCATCATCAACAACAACTGGATCAACAACTGGCTCTGCAATAAGGGGTGGCTTTGTACGAAGAGGTGGCTTTGTCTCAATCATGGGAGATGGAACCTGCTCATCAAAAACAGCATCCCTGCTGAGGACTCTTCGAGCTGTGGTTTTCAAAGAAGGGGATTCCGTGCATCTACATCTCCACAAAAGTAGATATGCATTTGTGAGGGCTAATGCTAACAATAAGTTGATCTTGTAAGGGCCATAATATCGATGAACTATTTGCAGCGCTGGAGAAGTAGCTTATCAATTGGAGCTACCACCCTCCTTTAGGATGAAAGAACGTGTGTGCCTAGACATACCTGTTCTCTCAGAGTTGCCACCTATGATGAGCACATTGTGAGCTTCAGAGATAGAGTATTTTGTAACAAGGTATACATTGAGTAGCTCATCACGTGGAAGGGATTACCACAAGATAAACAAAATCGTATGGGAAGGGATGGCTGTAACAAAGGGGGTGGGGGGGGGGGGGGGAAGGCCTAGGTAGGGGTAGCCCAAGGGCAAAAAGAGAAGCTGAGAGGGTTAAAAAGAGATAATGTAGGGGGGGTCGGGACTAGATAAGTCCCATTTCCCTCATTGTGGGGGTATGTGATGATGTGACACTCCTTATCTAATCTACGACTTCGTCCTGCCTCCTACCTCTATTCATCCCGCCCCTCTCTCTCTCTCTCCCTCTCTCCCTCCCCTCATCCCTTCCTTTTGCTCTATCTTCCCCTTCCTCTCACTCCCTTCCGCCATTTTGTCTCTCTCTCTCTCTCTCTCTGCCCCTTCCTTCTGCTATCTTCCCCTTCCTCTCACTCCTTTCCGCTATTCTGCCCCATTCTCTACTTCCGTTCCATCACCTCATTACAGCAAAAAACAGCACACTTTGCCATGAAGCTCAATACATCCAGTTTGTCCATGCATCCTTTTCAGATCAATCAATCAGAATGGGACATTCAAGTGTTGGCAAAAAGTTACAGTGACATAATTAACAGGAGGGGACACATATTGATAAGTATATGTATAGAATAAACAGGCATACCTTGGGATACAAAGCTCTGCAGGAGCCACACCAAGAAGCAAAAAACTCTACAACCACTAGTTTGCCTTCGGCAGCAGTGACAGCATCAGTGAGCTCTTGTGTTGAATGCACATCCATCAAGTGAACACCTTCGTCTTTTTCCCACCATTTCACTCCATCATCTGACACTGTTGCAGATCTAACCTGGAAAAAAAGGCATAACACAATGCGTTCTTCAGCAACATTTACATTATCTATGAGAATAATAGCTTAAGCTCTCAAATGCAGATAAGATCTATACCATTCAAAATAATTAGCATCATTCAACTCAAAAAAGTAAACAAAAACAAGTCATTACACATTAGCTGGTTTCTGCTATTATGGTTTTCAACCTTACAACCTTCCCTTAGATTATGCACCTGGACATTTCCATCAAAGACCTCTTTTTCTCTCAGCAACACTATTTTGTTGAGGTATATATGGCATCGTACATTGATGCATAATCCTCTCTCCTTCAAGAAATCTTTGAAGGTATCTAACATACACTCTCCCTCTGTCTGTTCTCAAAGTCTGCTCAGCCATAGCCACAGACTCCTTGAAGCCTTGCAAGACATCTCATTTTTCTTTTGAGGGACATACCCGTGAGGATCGGGAATAATAATCTATTAAGGTAACAAAATACAGATGCTGTCCTCATAGGAGCATACACATCTCTGTGTATGAACTGCAATTTCCTTTCAGCTCTAACAGATCCATCTCTCAGAAAGGCATTCTTGTGCATCTTTCCCAAAATACACCCTTCTCAGACATGTCTAGGAGTTATCTCCAAAGAAGGCATATTCTGTACCATCCCATCTCTCTGCAATAACTGCAAACTGCCATAGTTCACATGGCCATATCTTGCATGCCATAATTCTGTATTTTTCATTTTTGAAATAACTATTGCCACACATGGCATTTGACATGCTGCTATCATGTTTGTCCAGCTGGTTTAAACCCTAATTTAAAGTGCCTATTTGTGACCATCTGATAATCCTTTTCTCATTCCCTGACAATGCACTTACCATCGTCAAAAATGACAGCAAAGCCTCTTTTCCCAAAAGAGAAAACTTCACAGCAAATTCTTCTTAATCCCTGGCACATTAAAAACATCTGGAAGGCATAAATCAATCCTATTAACTAATGACAACAAAATCCTTCCGACTCCATGGTATGAAGGATTGTTGGCACAATACTAAAGCAGTCTGTAAATCAGCAAACTAATTCTTCCTCAAAGTCATGTGCCTGGAAGCCCCACTATCAAAATACAAGACTGCAGCTGAAGCATCACTCAAATTGAGTAAGGCAACCTCATGATTGGCATCATATCCGGCATCATAACTGCTGACCATACAGGACCAATCTTTGTCCACATAGTTTGCTGATGCACGACCCTTGTTTGCATTCGATGCATTGGACTCTGAAACTGTCATTTAGCTTCCTTCTTTTTCCAACCTCTTCTTGCATTATTTGATATGGTGTCTAGGCTCCTTGCAATAATTTGGGATTTACTTGCATTTTTTGGATTTCCCTTTGATGACTGAGCTGAATCAGTCCTACACTAAGAGCCACCAACATAAGTCTTGTCTTTTCCTTTTGCCAACAAGGCTTGATCCCAATCATGTACATCAACGAGCATATTCTTCGTTGTCTATGCATCGACGAGCATATTCTTCGTTGTCTATGCTTCCTGCAATAATAGCACCACTAGTTCCTAGAGAATGAGTGGAACTGTACTAGCCCTAATGGACAGATCTAGACAAGTATGAAAAGAAAATAAAGACATTGGCAAAGAATTCAAATTGTGGACCCAAGCTAACTATCAAGTATAACCTCATCAATATTCAGCAACAATTCTCTAAGATCCTGGATCTTAGTCAAATGATCTGACATTGAATCATTTTTCTACATCGAGGCACTGTCAAGGTCTCTTTTCAACTAAGAGACCTTGGCCTCATTCCTTGCCTAAGAGACCTTGGCCTCATTCCTTGCCTGATAAGTATCCCAAGCTCTCTTAGTAGTCTTGGAGGAATGGATATAGGTACAATGAACATCTTGACAGACAAGGCGATAAGGGACAAAGCTGCCTTGCTGGGGTGTAACAAAAGCAATGACTGCATCTCCTTGACGGGCATCTTCACCTGTAATAGACTCACTCTTTGCAACCAACAGATTCTTCACCATAAAACTCCACAAGGAATAATTCGTGCCGTCCAATTTGTCCTCCTAGGACAAAACTCCAAACACATCTCCCAGATTTTGATTGTAATTCTGAGCCATCTTCAAATATGAATGCAAAAACTGCCTCCAAAATTCGCGTGCTGTGAATTATGTTGCACCAGCAAAAATCATTGTTCCATAAGCCAATGCTTGGCAATGCAAATGCAACCTGATTGTAGCATTAGAGCTAAAAATAGTGGACTGTTTAGAACACAGTTGTGCTTCTCCAATTTGGACAGCAAAAATACAAAGAAGTCTACTTGAAATGTGGTAGACAAACCCTGTCAATGAAGCTAGAAAGCCTGAAAAAAACAGGGTTTTTTACGTCTATTTTGACAGCTTTAGAGCAGCTCCTATATAGAATCAAAAAATGCAACGTTTGCTGTACACTCCTGGACCACAGAGAGCTCCCAGGGCATCCAGATGACTGCAACAACCAGAGGCAGCTGATGCACAGTGACTGCCATGCAGTCAGGTCAGAAACCCCAGCCGCAGTACCTCAAAATGTGAGCAGGCTGCTCCGAAACGTGTCTGCTGCAGGTTGCCTAGTAGGCAGCTGCCCTGGTGAGCTCTGAAATGCAGCACGGACCCCAAGCACAGCGAAGAACCTCCTGAAACAGTCTCCAACAGAAGCGCCTGGCTGGCGCTTGTACTTCAGAGGTTGTAGGCATCCTGTCCCAAAAAACCTAGATGCTACAAAAATCATAAAACAGCAGGAACAGGTGTGGAAATACAACAGATCAGGCAAGCTGCTGTTGCCTTCAAAACAGAGGCTGCAGAGTAGCCTGTGCAGCGATTTAAGCACTGAAATAGGTGTTCTCTGTCCCAAAAAAAGCAGATGTGCCACGAATTCTTCACCAGAACGCCTATGTGCAGGGCAGCTCCTGGAGTGCACCTGTTCAGGCACCTAAAATATTTCCAACAATTCCAAGAGTCAGTTAGGAACTGCCACCAACAATGTGTCCATGATTATGAACAGAAGAGGTAGCTTGATGAAGGAGGTGGATGCAATAAGGCAAGTGCATTGTAGGCATAGTAGACAAAGAAGCTACTAGATTCTGTGCTAGAGATTGAAGGGACTTAGCAACATGAACCAATTGCAAGTCCATCTCTAAGGATCAGGGAGCCTGAGAGTTGAGCAAGACTGAGAAGCCAGTAGTCAGGGATCAGGAAGCCTGAGAGTTGAGCAAGACTGAGAAGCCAGTAGTCACATTGCTCGAACAAGACAAGCAAGTCAAACAAGCACATGCAAGGGATTTTATTAGAGACCTCTGAGTGTCACACTGAATAAGCTTGAGATTGAAATTGACTTAGCCAAACATATATATGCCTAAAGAGGTCCAGCATTGGCTCCATAAATTTTGAAATCCTTTCATTATAAAACTAGACAAAATACGCATGCTAAAACCTGATTTGGGTGTTCCACACAACAATGGATGGAAACAAGACCTCTTGACTCACTCTCTCCAGAAATATTGATATAATATGTATCATACTCTCGAGAAATATTGATATAATATGTATCATCCTTTGTGTCAGGTGATGCTCGATTTCCTTGATGTATTCACAATCGTTGACAAACTGCAACTACGACCAAAAGTTTTAGAAAACAGGCAAATGAATATCCAAGAAAGAGGACTCCACTCCATAACATGTAAATGCATATCCAAGAAAGAAAACTCCACTCCCTAGGCACATAACTACTTTCAAAACTTAAAAGAAACTTTTGGCACTCAAAATGCATTTGTGAATTAAATCTCCCCATATGGATGTGTTGGAGGTCAATGTCCCCACTTGTGAGCCCCCATATGAGGAGGACACGGGGGCATTGGACCAAGAGGGGGAGCTGATTTGGGGGCTGTAGGTACTGCAGGATATGCAGCAGATTGGGCTGCAGGATGAGCAGCAGCAGCAGCAGCAAGGAAATAGACCAGGGGAGGCCCCATTTATAGGCCTACCCCTAGGCTGGTTGCCCAGCCAACCAAGGCTGGTCGACCCAGCCAACCAGGCTGTCGGCCCACTAGGTAATAGCCTAAGTGATGTGGCCTCTTGAAAGTATGAGTGTAAAGGGACTTAAGGGACCCTCCTTGTAAATATGTGTGAGGAGAGTGTAATGTAGGTGTGGGCATCCAGTATACAGAAGGAAGTTTCATGAGCATTGCGCTGTGTGTGGATATCTCCTCCCCCTTTTGGATGTTCAGTTTGATATCAGAGCCAGGATAGTGATCTTGGGAGGAATCCAACACTACAATCTTATGCGGAAGGCTCCCACAGGCTGTTGTTTTTGAATATTTGCCAAAGGTTCTCTGGTTTAGTGGCTCTGTAACTCCTCCATTGCATTGGGAATACAGATTTACTATAGCCCTGTCAGATAAGGCGCACATAACCCTGAGATCTGAACTCCTTGCCTTGAGCTTTCTAAAGTGTGGTCGCTACTCTGGTTCCATCTTGAAGAACACCAGCATATACTATGCCGAACCCACTTTTTCTCGTCTGCCACTGAACCCATTGGTGATGAAGTGAAGATCATTGTAAGAATACCTAGCTCACGATGACCTGGAGATCATAAGCAGTCCAACTGCAGCAGAGGTCCCTCCTACAATGCATGATACAGAAAATGATGAGTTGAAAAGCCTGCAAAGTCTGGCTATGGAGAAAAAAAGCTAGGAGGTATTTGAGAAAGGCCGATTGAGCAACATTGACAAAAAGGTCAAAGCATTTCTGCGGAGAACGTGCGAAGTGACATTTTGAAGTTGCTGGCTCAATACGACATCGGCAATGGTGAATCATTTGAAGAGCTGAAGATTGGTGAGGAAGGGAGCTTTGCTCCTCTGTGATTGGGGTAGCTGCTGGACAATGAGCTCTACACTGCTGGAGCACGTTATCGATTGAAGCGGCCAAATCAGCACTGTCATTGAGGCAATAAATTTCTGACAGGTTTCTAAAACATAGTCTTAGTTGAGGCAAGAATGACCCAACACAATCAGTTTGGTGTTGGAAACAGGGAAGCACGGCCTGCATTAGATTGTATGCTCAACCTTGCACCTTGTATGCTCAAATGGAGAGACTGAGCAATCAAGGAGGCGACCCACATTTTCTTTTTCTTGCACCGCATTCTTTGAGTCGACCGAGTTTGCCAAAGTGTGAACGTCTGTCATGCTTGAGAGTTCCCAGGAGCAGCAGCTTTCCTGCAGCCAATGACTGATGTTCTGTACTAATTTACAAAGCCCAAAATGCTTGCACTTCCGTGGGCGTCGAGGGAGGCCAATCTCGACATTCATAGACTGGCTGTTATCGGGGCTATCGTTGCCATACATGAAGGCTTGTTTGGGCTTCTTTACAACAGGGTAATAGGACTTTGGATTTACACAAGTCCTACATGTAGTTTGCCAAGCAAAAACGATTGTCATTTCCAAAGAGGGAGAGTAAGTAAATATCCTTTGGAAATAGTGCACTCTGATATTTGGGGTCCTATGGATAACGTAACCCCAAGAGGAGCGAGGTATTATATTACCTTTATAGATGATTGCAGCGGCATGATATGGGTATATTTTTTGAAAGCAAAGAGTGATGCTTTCAAAGTGTTTTGCAAATACAAAAGAATGGTTGAGAAGGAGCTTGGATGTCAAATAAAATGCTCACACCAATAATGGCGAAGAGTATATGCCTTATGAGTTTGATGAGTTCTTGTATAGTCAAGGCACAAAAAGATGGGTTACATGCAGATACACTCCTCAACAAAATGCTATTGTAGAAAGGAAAAATACGAGTGATTGGAGACATGTCTAGAGCCATGATGGATGACATGAATATGCCATTGACTTAATGGGCTGAAGCACTGCAAACAACAATGCACATAATGAATAGGACTCCCACGGATGCCATACATGGAATGACACCCTATGAGAAGCTTTAAAGGTATAAGCCAACCTTGGCATATTTGAAGGTGTTTGGCTGTCTTTGTTATGTGCATGTGCCCAATGAAATAAGAAAGACGATGGAGCCAAGAGCTATAAAATGTGTGTATTTGGGATACCCCATTGAAGGGAAAGGGTACAAGTGCTATTATCCCACTACAAGACAACTATATGAGAGTCGTGATGTCAAATTTAGTAAACATGAACCTTGGTATCAGCCCAAAGCAATTATGTTTGAGGATGAATACATGCCTAAGGTTGAGAAAGCAAAATTACAGCAAGCAATTATGGTTGAGGATAAGAGCATTGAGGATGCAAGTTGTGATGAAGGGAGTAATCTACAGCTTGTCAAAGTTCAAGATACCAAGCATGCCACAAAGTATGTGCCACCACAGGCTAGAAAGCAAGTGCCAAATTCACAACTCTTGAGGAGATCGGAAAGGGTTAGACATCCATGGATAGGTTGACATACGATGGTTATATAAGGATGCACTATGCATATATGGTTAGTAAAGTGCAACATGTTGAGCCATCATGTTTTGAAGAAGCTGTCAACATTTCAGATTGGAGAGATGCTATGGATGAAGAGATGCATGCCTTGGATAAAAATCATACATGGACTCTTGTCAAGCTTCCTAAAGGCAAAAAGGCTATTGGCTATAAATGGGTTTATAAAGTTAGATGCAAATCGGACGGGAGTCTTGAAAGGTACAAGGCAAGGTTAGTAGCAAAGGGTTACCCCAAACATATTGTTTGATTATGATGAAACTTTCAGCGCCGGTAGCAAAGATGACTACCATAAGGACGGTTATTGCATTGGCTAGCATGTTTGGTTGGAATTTATGGCAGATGGAAGTTAAAAATGCGTTTCTAAATGGTTCATTAAGACGAGGTATATATGCTACAGCGGGAAGGGTATGTACACCCTGCATGTGTGCAAGCTAAGAAAAGCTTTATATGGGCTGAAACAAGCACCTAGGACATGGTGTGACAAGATAAGCAAAACCTTGCAGAAATTAAATTTCAGACAGTCCAAAGCCGATTACTCCTTGCATGTGCAACAAGAGGGGTCAAAAATGGTGATCATAATCATATATGTTGATGACTTGATCATCACGGGCAAATATGATGCAAGAATTACAGCCATAAAGAAGCAATTGGCAAGGGAATTCGACATGAAAGACCTAGGACAGTTTAGGTACTTTCTTGGAATTGAGGTCATTGACACTCATCATGGTATTTGGATGATCCAAAGACAATATGCCTTCGATATGCTATAAAAATATGGTATGACAGCATGCAAACTGGCTGAACTCCTTTAGAGGAAAATGCAAAGATGGTTGATGACAGCCACTACTTGCAAGATGTGGCTATGTTCAGTAAGATGGTTGGAAGTCTAATATATCTCACCATCACTAGGCCGGACTTGAGCTATGCATTAAGAGTGGTGAGAAGTTCATGCAAAAGCCCTGCAAGAGTCACCTTGATGCAGTGAGGAGGATACTTAGATATGTGAAAGCTACAATCAATGTTCGCTTGTTCTATTGCCAAGGAAGGATGCTTGCATGGGTATACAAAAGATTGGGCTAGCAGTATTGATAATAGGAGATCAATTAGTGGGTATGCATTCTCTCTTGGAAGTGGTGTGATTAGTTGGAGCAGCAAAAAACAACCCACAGTTGCATTGTCTAGCACGGAAGCTGAGTATAGAGGGGTTGCCATAGCAACATTGGCTAAGATTACTTCTTAATGAGTTGGGTGTATGCATTGATGGTCCAGTAGTGGTATACTGTGACAACATAAGTTCCATGCAAGGACTAAATATATGGAGATCCACTATCACTATATCAGGGAGAAGGTGATAAGTGGAGAGATTGACATGAGATATGTCTAGACAGATGCCCAGGTTGCAGATATCTTTACCAAGTCATTGGGTAAAGATAAGTTTTGTCTTTTTAGAGAGGCTTTGGGTCTATATGATGTACAAGCTCATGATTGTTGATGTATAGACTATGTATATGGATGTAGAGTGGAATAGACATAGTGATGTGGCCTCTTGAAAGTATGAGGACCCTCCTTGTAGATATGTGTGAGGAAAGTGTAATGTAGGTGCAAGCATCCAGTAATATAGAAGGAAGTTTCCTCAGCATTCAACTGTGTGTGGATATCTCCTCCCCCTTTGAGTGTTCACACTGAAGCCTACAGGAGGCAGCTCGAAGCAGGAGTTAGCCTATACATTTCTCTATTTTTGCCCAACCCTTTGGTGGTTGTCTTGTGCTCATCTCTAAGCTTGTTTTGCCCACTGTTGATGGAAGAATACATCTAAGTTCTCTCTCTCTTTCTCTCTCTTGTATACGCTGTCTATAGCCTATTGTATAAGTGAGGCCTTCATCATTGAGCTGCACCATTGAGTGTGAGAGATGGAGCTGATCATGTTCGACAGAGGGTATGAGGATAGAGTGAGTTGTTCCTCTCGGATCAAAGCCAAGGCTGCAGCTCTATGTCTTCACATCGAAGGAAGGAGTCCCTCTACACGAAGGCGACCCCATCTGGAAGGTGAAGATCCAGAGTCATCTAGTGGCTCGGAAGTTGTCGAAGCTCACAACGGGACGGAGGCAAAGCCGGAGGACCAAGTTGATGGCAAAGGGAGGATTATTGTGCCTGCAAATGCAGATGAACTCGAAGCATGGGAGGATAAAGAAGCCCAAGCCCTTGAGTTGATTATAGGGACGACGGTGGATTCAGCACATCCTAATGGCAACTATGTCAGTAGAGGCGTGGACCACTCTAAAGGATCTATATGAGACAAACAACGCGTCTCGTATTCTCACGCTTCAACATCAGCTCTTCGACATGGGCATGGATCAAGGAGATTCTGTTCACGACCACCTAACAAAAGTCAAAGTGGTGAGAGATCAACTTGCCTCAATTGGACAAAATGTGGATTCAAGCCAACTAACGCTTGGCATGCTACCTAGAGGCTTCAAGGGTTTTGTCACAATTGTCACCGCAAGGGAGAGGAATAAGCCTCTTGCTTTCGAAGAGGTTGGACCATGCTGCAGGAGGAGGCCCAAGAGAAGCTATACAACAAAGAGGATGACAAAGCACTCTGGGTTAAAGACAAGCCCGGCAAGGGCAAGTCTAAAGGCTCCACAGGCAACAAGGGTAAAGACGCAGAGAAGAAGAAAAACATTAAGTGCTTCTACTGTGAGAAACTCAGCCATTACGCAAAGGACTACCGGAAGAAGAAGGCAGACTTAAAGCAGAAGAGGGAGTCAAGAGCAAGGAGGAGCCAAAGACAGATTCAGCCAATGTCACAAGAGGTGAGCTCTTCTTACTTTTTGAGCACTCCACGGCTTATGCAGTGACTGAGGGATCTAGGAAGGCTAGTATGTAGATAGCGCGACTTTGAAACACATGTCCAACAAAAGAGAGTGGTTCAGAACAAAGGAAGGTACTCATCCCGATTCAAAGGTGACAGTGGGGGACAGCCAAACATGCCTTGTGAAAGGTATAGGCAGCGTACCATTCATCACAACCTCGAGAGATGAAAAAGTAATTTTTAATGTACTTCATGAGCCTAATCTTTGCAAAATTTTCTCTCAATGAGTCAGATGGACAAGCACAAGATGCTCGTACTGTTTGAAGATCAGCGAGTAACTGTCAAATCCAAGGAGACTAAACAGGTGGTGGCTCATGGAGTCCTAGAGAATGGGTTATAGCAGCTCAATGCATTAATAGTACATGGGGACCATGGACGCTCGAAGTTATGGCATGAGAGATTTAGACATGTCAACTATGGCATTCTGATAGAGATGCAACAGTCAAACATGGGGAATGGACCTCCACCGATTGCAGACAATGACAAAGTCTGCAGAGCTTGCTTAGAGGGCAAGCAACACCGGAGAGATTCCCTGCTAGAGTTTGGTTCATTCCAACATATGCGGGGCCATGTCAACGAACTCATTCACACGTTCGCGCACTACACTCTAATATTCATTGATGATTTCAGTCAATGACTTGGGTTTACTGCCTAGCCAATAAATCTCAAGCTTTCAAGAAATTCAAAGAATGGAAGGCCAAGGTAGAAAAGGAGGATGTCAAAGCTTTTCGCATTGGTCGAGCGAGGGAGTTCACCTCCACTAAGTTCAATACTTTCTGCAAGAAGCATGGAATCAAGCTCCAGCTTACCACAGCCTGCACATCTCAGCAAAATGGAGTTGCTGAACGAAAGCATCGAGCAGTCACAGAGATGGGTTTAACCATGTTGAGAGGGAAGAACCTCTCAAAAGCTTATTGGGGTGAAGCTGTGAACAATACTGTTCAAATCCTTAACAATACCAAGACCAAGGCCATTGAAGGCAAGACTCCCTATGAAGCATACTATGGTAAGAAACCGACCATTTCTCATTTCAGGATTTTCAGTTCTAATGCCTTCGTACATGTACACAGAATGAGAGGACAAAGCTGGAATCCAAGACCAGGAGGTGTATCTTTATCGGGTATAGTGAAGAATCCAAGGCATACTACCTCTTCGACCCAATGAAGAAACAGAGACTCATTAGCAAGGATGTGGTCTTTGAGGAGACAGAGCCCTAGCCAAAAGAGGAGATCTAAGAAGTTCCCATTGCAAACCTCACCCAAGTTACCTATTAAGGAAGTGGAGAAGGATGAAGAGTCCGAGGAGTCTGAGGCAAAACCAGATGCACCAAAGCCAACCTCCGAAGTCAACTTCCTCATAAAAGAAATTACCAATGTGGTATCTCAGAACCTTGCAAGACTCTCGGGTCACAGACATCCCTGAGTCTAGCTCTGAAGTTCAGAGGTCCCAACGCAATATGCCTACTCCCTCCGCAAACTTCGCCATGGTGGCTCAGATCAATGAGCCCAGATCCTTTGAGGAGGTAAAGGATATTCCAAAGTGGCAAGCTGCCATAAAGGCACAGGTGGATGCTATTTTGAAGAATGACACTTGGGACTTGGGGGACAAACCCTACAAGCGAAAGGTAAGTGGTACCAAGTGGGTGTATAAACTTAAGTTCAAATCTCATGGTAGCTTGGACAAATACAAAGCCTGGCGGGTGGTAAGAGGGTACGCTTAGGTGGAGGGTCTCGACCTCGGATGGTGACTATTTGGACTGTTATAGCCTTGGATGCCTATCATAGATGGCCGATATTCTAGATGGATGTCAAATCAGCATTCTTGCACAGGGCCTTGGAGGAGGAGATATACGTGGCGCAGTCACCAGGCTTTCAGGTTCCATGTTCCGCTTCCAAGGTATGCATAATAAAGAATGCATCGTATGGGCTAGAACAGACCCCGAGAGCGTGGTACCAGCAAGTCGAGGTTGGCTTGAAGTCCTTCAAATGCCACTCTTTATCTCTTTCAGAGGCAGGGAAGAGGTTGGTAATGATCCTATACGTGGATGATTTGATACTTATAAGAGACCACATGAAAAAGATCTCTATTGTCAAAAAGCTTCTGACGGAGAACTTTGAAATGACAGATCTAAGATCTCTCCACTATTTTCTTCAGATTGAGGTCAAGCAGAGTAAGGGCAGCATATTCATCTCGCAAGCGAAATATTGTAGGGAGTTACTCCAGCGACTCAAGATGGAGGACTGCAAGGCCGCAGTGACCCCCATGGAGATTGGCGCAGACTCTAGGCGACTACTAGCTATTGTTTTGTGCTTGCATTAGATCCCGATTCAAAGGTGACAGTGGGGGACAGCCAAACATGCCTTGTGAAAGGTATAGGCAGCGTACCATTCATCACAACCTCGAGAGATGAAAAAGTAATTTTTAATGTACTTCATTAGCCTAATCTTTGCAAAATTTGCTCTCAATGAGTCAGATGGACAAGCACAAGATGCTCGTACTGTTTGAAGATCAGCGAGTAACTGTCAAATCCAAGGAGACTAAACAGGTGGTGGCTCATGGAGTCCTAGAGAATGGGTTATAGCAGCTCAATGCATTAATAGTACATGGGGACCATGGACGCTCGAAGTTATGGCATGAGAGATTTAGACATGTCAACTATGGCATTCTGATAGAGATGCAGCAGTCAAACATGGGGAATGGACCTCCACCGATTGCAGACAATGACAAAGTCTGCAGAGCTTGCTTAGAGGGCAAGCAACACCGGAGAGATTCCCTGCTAGAGTTGGTTCATTCCAACATATGCGGGGCCATGTCAACGAACTCATTCGCACGTTCGCACTACACTCTAATATTCATTGATGATTTCAGTCAATGACTTGGGTTTACTGCCTAGCCAAGAAATCTCAAGCTTTCAAGAAATTCAAAGAATGGAAGGCCAATGTAGAAAAGGAGGATGTCAAAGCTTTTCGCATTGGTCGAGCGAGGGAGTTCACCTCCACTAAGTTCAATACTTTCTGCAAGAAGCATGGAATCAAGCTCCAGCTTACCACAGCCTGCACATCTCAGCAAAATGGAGTTGCTGAACGAAAGCATCGAGCAGTCACAGAGATGGGTTTGACCATGTTGAGAGGGAAGAACCTCTCAAAAGCTTATTGGGGTGAAGCTGTGAACAATACTGTTCAAATCCTTAACAATACCAAGACCAAGGCCATTGAAGACAAGACTCCCTATGAAGCATACTATGGTAAGAAACCGACCATTTCTCATTTCAGGATTTTCAGTTCTAATGCCTTCGTACATGTACACAGAATGAGAGGACAAAGCTGGAATCCAAGACCAGGAGGTGTATCTTTATCGGGTATAGTGAAGAATCCAAGGCATACTACATCTTCGACCCAGTGAAGAAACAGAGACTCATCAGCAAGGATGTGGTCTTTGAGGAGACAGAGCCCTAGCCAAAAGAGGAGATCTAAGAAGTTCCCATTGCAAACCTCACCCAAGTTACCTAATAAAGAAGTGGAGAAGGATGAAGAGTCCGAGGAGTCTAAGGCAAAACCAGATGCACCAAAGCCAACCTCCGAAGTCAACTTCCTCATAAAAGAAATTACCAATGTGGTATCTCAGAACCTTGCAAGACTCTCGGGTCACAGACATCCCTGAGTCTAGCTCTGAAGTTCAAAGGTCCCAGCGCAATATGCCTACTCCCTCCGCAAACTTCGTCATGGTGGCTCAGATCAATGAGCCCAGATCCTTTGAGGAGGTAAAGGACATTCCAAAGTGGCAAGCTTCCATAAAGGCACAGGTGGATGCTATTTTGAAGAATGACACCTGGGACTTGGGGGACAAACCCTACAAGCGGAAGGTAAGTGGTACCAAGTGGGTGTATAAACTTAAGTTCAAATCTCATGGTAGCTTGGACAAATACAAAGCCTGGCGGGTGGTAAGAGGGTACGCTTAGGTGGAGGGTCTCGACCTCGGATGGTGACTATTTGGACTGTTATAGCCTTGGATGCCTATCATAGATGGCCGATATTCTAGATGGATGTCAAATCAGCATTCTTGCACGGGGCCTTGGAGGAGGAGATATACGTGGCGCAGTCACCAGGCTTTCAGGTTCCATGTTCCGCTTCCAAGGTATGAATAATAAAGAATGCATCATATGGGCTAGAACAGACCCGGAGAGCGTGGTACCAGCAAGTCGAGGTTGGCTTGAAGTCCTTCAAATGCCACTCTTTATCTCTTTCAGAGGCGGGGAAGAGGTTGGTAATGATCCTATACGTGGATGATTTGATACTTACAAGAGACCACATGAAAAAGATCTCTATTGTCGAAAAGCTTCTGACGGAGAACTTTGAAATGACAGATCTAAGATCTCTCCACTATTTTCTTCAGATTGAGGTCAAGCAGAGTAAGGGCAGCATATTCATCTCGCAAGAGAAATATTGTAGGGAGTTACTCCAGCGATTCAAGATGGAGGACTGCAAGGCGGCAGTGACCCCCATGGAGGTTGGCGCAGACTCTAGGCGACTACTAGCTATTGTTTTGTGCTTGCATTAGATCCCGATTCAAAGGTGACAGTGGGGGACAGCCAAACATGCCTTGTGAAAGGTATAGGCAGCGTACCATTCATCACAACCTCGAGAGATGAAAAAGTAATTTTTAATGTACTTCATTAGCCTAATCTTTGCAAAATTTGCTCTCAATGAGTCAGATGGACAAGCACAAGATGCTCGTACTGTTTGAAGATCAGCGAGTAACTGTCAAATCCAAGGAGACTAAACAGGTGGTGGCTCATGGAGTCCTAGAGAATGGGTTATAGCAGCTCAATGCATTAATAGTACATGGGGACCATGGACGCTCGAAGTTATGGCATGAGAGATTTAGACATGTCAACTATGGCATTCTGATAGAGATGCAGCAGTCAAACATGGGGAATGGACCTCCACCGATTGCAGACAATGACAAAATCTGCAGAGCTTGCTTAGAGGGCAAGCAACACCGGAGAGATTCCCTGCTAGAGTTGGTTCATTCCAACATATGCGGGGCCATGTCAACGAACTCATTCGCACGTTCGCACTACACTCTAATATTCATTGATGATTTCAGTCAATGACTTGGGTTTACTGCCTAGCCAAGAAACCTCAAGCTTTCAAGAAATTCAAAGAATGGAAGGCCAATGTAGAAAAGGAGGATGTCAAAGCTTTTCGCATTGGTCGAGCGAGGGAGTTCACCTCCACTAAGTTCAATACTTTCTGCAAGAAGCATGGAATCAAGCTCCAGCTTACCACAGCCTGCACATCTCAGCAAAATGGAGTTGCTGAACGAAAGCATCGAGCAGTCACAGAGATGGGTTTGACCATGTTGAGAGGGAAGAACCTCTCAAAAGCTTATTGGGGTGAAGCTGTGAACAATACTGTTCAAATCCTTAACAATACCAAGACCAAGGCCATTGAAGACAAGACTCCCTATGAAGCATACTATGGTAAGAAACCGACCATTTCTCATTTCAGGATTTTCAGTTCTAATGCCTTCGTACATGTACACAGAATGAGAGGACAAAGCTGGAATCCAAGACCAGGAGGTGTATCTTTATCGGGTATAGTGAAGAATCCAAGGCATACTACCTCTTCGACCCAGTGAAGAAACAGAGACTCATCAGCAAGGATGTGGTCTTTGAGGAGACAGAGCCCTAGCCAAAAGAGGAGATCTAAGAAGTTCCCATTGCAAACCTCACCCAAGTTACCTATTAAAGAAGTGGAGAAGGATGAAGAGTCCGAGGAGTCTGAGGCAAAACCAGATGCACCAAAGCCAACCTCCGAAGTCAACTTCCTCATAAAAGAAATTACCAAGGTGGTATCTCAGAACCTTGCAAGACTCTCGGGTCACAGACATCCCTGAGTCTAGCTCTGAAGTTTAGAGGTCCCAGCGCAATATGCCTACTCCCTCCGCAAACTTCGCCATGGTGGCTCAGATCAATGAGCCCAGATCCTTTGAGGAGGTAAAGGATATTCCAAAGTGGCAAGCTGCCATAAAGGCACAGGTGGATGCTATTTTGAAGAATGACACCTAAGACTTGGGGGACAAACCCTACAAGCGGAAGGTAAGTGGTACCAAGTGGGTGTATAAACTTAAGTTCAAATCTGATGGTAGCTTGGACAAATACAAAACCTGGCGGGTGGTAAGAGGGTACGCTTAGGTGGAGGGTCTCAACCTCGGATGGTGACACTGTTATAGCCTTGGATGCCTATCATAGATGGCCGATATTCAAGGTGGATGTCAAATCAGCATTCTTGCACGGGGCCTTGGAGGAGGAGATATACGTGGCACAGTCACCAGGCTTTCAGGTCATTTCATGGCTCCGTAAGAAACAGTCCTCAATTGCTCTTTCATCTATACAGAGGCGGAGTACAAAGCTGCATGCACAGCAACATGCAAGACATTGTGGCCCAATTGGATTCTAGAGGATATGGACGTGCTTCAAGAGGAGACGACGGTGGTCATGTGCAACAACCAAAGTTCCCTTGCCATCGCAAAGAACTCCATGTTCCATGCACGGACATCAAGGTCCATTACCACTTTGTTGGAGAGCTCATCATCGACAACATCATCAAGCTTATGTGGGGGCTGTAGGTACTGCAGGATACGCAGTAGATTGGGCTGCAGGATGCGCAGCAGCAAGGAACTAGGCCAGGGGAGGCCCTATTTATAGGCCTACCCCTAGGCTGGTTGGCCCAGCCAACCAAGGCTGGTCGGCCCAGCCAACCACGCTGGTCGGCCCACTAGAGCAAAACCAACCAGCAGGTCTTCTTCAAGGGGGCAGCCCCCCTCCCCCTCAGTTCTGTATCAGTCACTAAAGCCTACAGGAGGAAGCGCGGAGCAGGAGTTAGCCTACACAGTTCTCAGCTTTTACTCAGCCCTTTGCTGGTTGTCTTGTGCTCATCTCTAAGCTTGTTTTGCTGACTGTTTGGTGGAAGAATAAAATTGAGTTCTCTCTCTCTCTCTCTCTCTCTCTCTCTCTTTCTCTCTCTCTCTCTCTCTCTCTCTCGTATACGGTGTCTATTCTCTATTGTTTGAGTGATGTCTTCATAAGTGAGCTGCATCATTGAGTGTGAGAGACGGAGCTGATCCTATTCTGCAGAGGGTGTGAGGATAGAGTGAGTCTTTCCTCCATTTCCAACAGGGTGCCCCTGCACTCCTTAGATTATTTTTTTAGTCCTCTGTGGCCTTGAGGTTTGCACACCACATAAGACTTAAGAATGCACTCAACTTGAGGGGTTGATACCACTGCAAATCTTTAAAAAAGCACTTCACGTCAACAAACAATTTACTGCTTCAACAGGACCTTAGGTAGATTTTCTATAAGTCATGGAAAAAAAAGGTTAATTCTTACGTTTTTCCCCTCCATGGCAGTTGTTTTGATATTTTTACTACGCTCCATGACGTGATAAGGAGATAAAGGGGAGAAGGAAGCAGGGATTTAGAGAGAGAGAGAGAGAACGAGCGAGGTGCTGGAGCCCAATGAAGCCTCTCTAGGTTGTATTTCGGATGTCTATTAAAAAAATTATGTCTTTCTGACGAATTTAACTAAGGCCTTTAGGACTAAAGCGAACTTACGTCAACCTTCTCATATCTAAATTTCCAATCAGTCTTTGCTAAACAAGATTTTAGATGGAAAATGTTGGTATCAATGTGATGTAGAGCTTCCTGGAGAAAAAGCAATGACGACCGGGAGAAGAGTTAAAAGAAAAAGAGAAGAAGAGCATCTTGGGCGAAAAATATTACTAAGTGGTGGAGGGGTCGACACACCAACCACTCGCTTTCCGTAGGCATGAGCTAATACGAGCTTATTTGGAATAGAATCAACAACATTGCGCTGTGATAATGTTTCAAAAGCGAGCTGGAGGGATACGATACCTGGAGGTGAATTTGCGCCCCCCTGCGCCGTTCTCCCGAGCAGCTCTTGCGAATAGAAGCTCTGGATCCATCGGTTCCAAAAAGCGGGCAATGTCCCGATCGGCAAGAAGCCGAACTGGGAGGGAATGAGAGAGCCAAAGGGGGGGAGGCCGAGGTTTTTCTGGCGGAGGAAGAAGGAGGGGATGCGAAGGAGCAAGAAGGGGAGCAGAAGGAGGAAGCAGGGGACTCATGAGCGAGGGTGGGGGGGAGTGATTCGGCCATGGAGAGGGACTCAAAACTTTGGGAAGGAATGAAAAGAGACGATGGGTGCTGAGGAAAAGGGAGAAGATGAAACTTGAAGAGAAGAGAAATGCATTTGGACAATCTTTGGTGAACCTTCCTGTCATTGGACCTTTGGAAAAAGGTCCAAGTTGTTGGTTGATGAACACGGGGAAAGAAAGAGAACCACCGCTCAACCTCTCTCACACACCTCACCTCAGGACCAAACCTTCGAGTCCTATGTGCTCGACTCCACGTCCTTCCCTCTCGGCTTCGATGGGCACCCTTCCACTCTGCCAATCACCTCTGTTTCCACGCTCCTACACATCATTGGTAGTTTACAAAACCATTGTTCGTAGCGGCCATTGGGCGGTGTGTAAAGGGGGTGCCCTTGGGTTGGCACTCAGTTTTATAAAATCCATCATGAGCAGCTGTTGTGTGATGGGCTGCACCCATTCTAGACTGCCCAAGACTTTTTCTGGGCACCCACATGTTGGTCTGTACTTGGGCACCCTTTGGCAGTGTGCCCCATGAGATCCACCATGAAACACATCCAAGAGATTATAGACTTCTTCAGAGGCAAGAAGATGGTTGGGAGAAGATGTCTTTTGATGAGCACAAGGTCTCGATTAGAGACGCCAAGACCCAGACCCAAAAGCATGCCAGGTTAGTGGAAGACTAGACATAGTCCCTATGAGTACCCCTCCCATCAAGGGTACCATCGTCGTAACAAATCATCATTTTTATGGAGACATGTTTCCATCTTTAGCAAACTCAACATTCACCCTAGGTTAGGTTTGTTACGAAGCTAGCATGGCTGATTAGGAGACTCACACACCTCCATGTTGGGAATGGTTTACACATATAGGTTGATTAGGAGACTCACACACATCCATCTAATTTTATCTTTAGCAAACTCGACATTCACCATAAGATTGTTAGGGAGCACTCATGGTTGATTATGAGACTCGCAAACCTCCATGTTGGGAATGGTGTAGTCATCTTTTTTTAATACATACATACATACATACACACACACACGCAGGCGCACACGCATATATACATATACATATATGTATATGTATATAGAAAATTTTAAAATGAAGCACTCAAGCACAGGTTGATAAGGAAACTGAAACACAAGCATGTTTGGAATGTTGTACACATTTAGTTTTTTGGGGAATCCTCATCAAGGTCGGCATGTAATTGCCTCCCACTTCGACCTAAGACTATGTTATATATGCTGTTGTTGTTATCAATCAATTAAATTTTGTTTACTTTGTCCTATAATACCATAGTCTTCCTCTTGTATTCCATGTCTCCCTTTGATTGGTGGAACCTTAATGTTGGTGCTAATGTTAACGATGACCTAAAGAATGCCTACCAGGGCTATGAGAATAATTGCCTCTACATGCCTGATTGGTTATGTTTGCTACCATTGTATTTATTTCTACCTCTCCTTATTTGGAAACTTTTGGCTCTTGCACCTTTAAAAGCTTGTTCATGACTATGTAGATCATTGTTGGTATTTATACTCATTTGCCCTTGCATTAGCATATTTAACATGATCTCAAATGAAGGCAGAGCATCGCTAGCAACATTATTGTGACAGATGGAGATCCACTACTAGGAGACAACATTGGACCACATAGATTGACCGACGTTATTGTTGAATGGAGATCCACAGCTAGGAGACCACATTAGACCACATAGATAGATCGATGTTAGCACTCTATCATGGGCTGCGTGATGTTGTAACACCCACTAGTTGCTCTCTACCAAGACCCTTTTCTGCAATCTTAGCTACTCGATGGACTTATTTCCTCAAACAGCACATAGAGGACCACCACTATGATACAACATAGCTCCCATCCTCAATGGGCTTGTATAATTTATGCTAGCAATTTTGGGTCTGTATTTGTCTTGGGTGCATGTGCTTGCTTAGAGGCTCCACCCATTTAGCTCATTGTATCTAGTTTTTAAAGTCTCATTGACTCCCTCCCTCCCTCCCTCTCTCTCTCTCTCTCTCTCTCTCTCTCTCTCTCTCGTTGCCTCCCCCCCTCCCTCCCTCCCTCTCTCTCTCTCTCTCTCTCTCTCTCTCTGCCTTCCCCCCTCCCTCCCTCCCTCCCTCCCTCCCTCCCTACCTCTCTCTCTCTCTCTCTCTCTCTCTCTCTCTCCTCCTCTCTTTAATATTCATGTACTGATATGCCCTTTTGACATGGTTTATGTATGTGAATGTCATTCTCATGCAATGACAGGCACAATGATGCCTATGCACCTCTTGGTGACAATTAACTACTAGAAATCAATGGCCTACAACTAGAAATGGTCTAATTACCACGAGTAGTTAGTACACTACCATTAGTAAAAAGCCAATTACTACTAGTAAGAGGATGACTACTAGTGGTAGTAGGCTTACTTCTATTGGTTGTAGGTCAATTACTACCAATAGTGATTGCCAATAATCCCTAGGGATGTTGGCAAGTTGCATATGGTGACAATTATATAGTAGAAACCAATGGACTATAGCTAGAAATAGTCTAATTACCACTAGTACTTATTACACATCAGTAATAGGTCAACTACTACTAGTAACAGGATGACTACTAGTGCTAGTAGTCTTACTACTATTGGTTGTAGGTCAATTACTACCAATCATGACCACATTATTGTTAGTAATCCCTGGGGATGCTAACAACTTGCATATGGTCTTGGGTCTTTGGTATTAGTATCCAAACGTAAAAAGTCCATGGCATGTAAATATATATGGTTTTGGGGTTTGGGACTCATGTCTCCACTAGTATATGACATGTAAATGTAAGCAAAATAGCTTTGAGCATAATATGCTATACGTACATGACTTTATGAATCAATTAGTTTCTCTATGAGGAATAACTATGCACACATCGATTTTTATCTATGCATCCTTCAAAGAAACACAAGAAAATTGACATTCACTCATTTGCATCCTTACATCATTCAGTGAGGCATAATCTATAATATAAGCATCTATGTACATATGCATCACATAAAGAAATATTCAAATGACATTACACATTTACATCCTTGCAATGTTTAGACATTACATTCAACTAAGCACTATGCAACTGAATTAACATGACGAAACATAAACATTTTCACAATATTAAACACTTAAAAACCAATGAAATATAGCACTGACTAAACACAAATTTAAAAAAAAAAGACTAGTTGCTTGGGGTGGTACATGTGAATAATCTGCACAATGACACCTTGTGTGGTTTATCCTCTATGTCTAGAGAGAAGTTATTGAATACCATTTGAGATTTCACTAGCTCTCAAGGCAATGCTGCTAAACCGAGATCTCAAGAGGTCCTTGTGATGACAATCAAGGAACTTAAAGAGTCTTGACCATCCATGGAGATACCACATATCTTCCAAAAGGACAAGGGCAAGGAGCTAGTGGAGGAGAGTAGACCTCGTGAAAAAATAAGAGTGAGACACTCACAAATTCCATACTCTCTATGGCTCCTGGTAGTGGTTCTTCTTCACATGGTGACTCCAATAGGGTAGTATCAGAGAGCATGCAATGCCCTTTGATACCATTGGATTCTATTCCACCATCCTAGGTCCACTCATCCACTGTAAGTCCAACTTTCCACAACTCTTCCTACCACGACCAGGGTGGAGGGAGATTCTCACATTCCGATCGACATAGTGTTAGGAGGCATTATTACGAATAGTGCCTCTAGAGCATGTTTTTGTTGACGGATGTGACAACTCGTCAATGTGTACCTACCTGACTTCCACATTGATTAGAAGTAAGTGTATATTTTTTCAAATGCTTAATTCAAATCCTTTGGAATAGATTCTATTTTCACTAATATTTTCAAAATCTTTTGTAGTCATCAAGTGTGAGATAGCAAGAAGTTTATCATTGTTGAGTTGGAGAAGGAGTTCATAAGTGGATGGAGTCACACCGCTTCTTAAGGAGATTCAAGAGCTCATGAAGCATCGGTGTGACAATGCCACATACAATTTGTATGTTGGAAACATACATCTTTTGTTTTGGTATGGGATAAATGTTTCCCTACTGTGAAAGATAATCGGCCTTATTACATTAATTTAAAATAATCGCCTATGATCTGCTATGAAAGACAAATGGCCTTCATTACATTAGTTTAAGGCTGAGAGTTATTGGGCTTGGGTTTGAAGTCTTTGATAAGTGCTTTTCCATCTCTATAAATAGCCCATTTGCCTTTCCTTTGGAGCCTCCTTCACTTTGGTTAATTTTATTGCTTTTATCTTGAGCTAAAATGGGGTGAGCTCCTCCAAGGTCCATATCTTGGTGCCTCTCAGCTTATTGGTTGCTTGAGAACCTTGCAAGTTGCCCCTTGTCCTCTTATCATTGAGAACCACTTTGGCTTGTGTCCCACTTGGACAGCACAAGCTATATCCTTTGAGTTCATGGCTTTTGATGATGATGATGATAATGAGGGAGAGGAAAAGTCTCATTTCTTTTTTGGCTAAGCTTTTGAGTTTTCAACTTTGATGCTTGAAAGAAAGGCTAGAACTTGGAAGAGACTTGGAAGTCTTTCATAGACTTGTCTTTTAAATTTTTAAGCCTCATGACACTTGAATCCTTGATTGTTGATGTATTTGGTGACCAATGAAACATGAAGTGATACTAGACCCAACCAAATCAATATGGCTTTAAGAGAGGATTCAAATATTTAAAATGTAACATGGCCATGAAAGAATAGCTAGGCACTAGATGGAAATTAGACTCTCTTCTACGAGTACACAAACATGGACAACAAGCAAAACATACATCATTAGTTTCATTGAGCATTGATAGGTGTGCATCTTGCTTTATACAAATTTGGAATAAGAAAAGGTGTATTAGATACATGATTCTAGCAAAGCAACAGACTTGATAAAAGTTTCATTTGTTGTCTTTTAGCTTGTTGCCCATGGAAGAATATGTATAAGATTGTGTCTTCTCGTCTCTCTACCCATTTCAGATAGAAACAGATTCTAACATTCTATAAGGATAACCACTTGAATACTATACCAATGTTGAATTGTAAACTTAGAAGGATCTTCATTGCTGAAGCAAAACGATGATCTTACAAAGAATCAAATGACTCATAGATGATCTTGTTGTTACTAGAGATCCTCGAATCCTCATTTACATTAGTATTTATAGACAATAGATCTTTCATTGTTTAAAACTTGCCATCAACCTACACTTGGAAACACATTTACAAACAACTTGCAACGCTAAAATAACAAATTTCCCAACGTTAAAGCCTTTTAACTGAGATCCAATTTGAAAAGCATTAAGTATTTAGACTTACAAAGAAAACCAAAAGTTTTTTCCCTTGAAATTAAAGGCCATTTGAGACCTGAACTAGGTACGTTTGAGACATGACGCTTACATAGTAGAGCTAAGCTACGTTGAAGGTAGCCAAAAAATGACTCACAGAGGCTTTAGCCTACTATGAAATTGCAAGCATGATCAGAACGTAAAACCCTGTCTAGACCAAAGGAGCAAAGACAGCTTTTCTAAGAAGAAGGGTAGCCATATGGATATACATTGCCCACTCCAATCCTTTGACACCATACCGTAGGCCAGCATGATCCCAAGTCCTTGCATAATCATTGCTTGCAATTGCAACCACATAAAAGCTTGTAATTGTAGTAGCATAATGATTACTTGCAATTGCAGTGTAATTTAACCACTAGATTTTGTTTTGGTCAATGCTCGGATGCTAAAACTATGTTTTTGTCTATTCTTATTCACTTTATGGGTTCCTTCTGAAATGTCATTGTAGAATCTCTCTGTAGTGGAATCTTAGGTGATCTCTCAACTGCATATGTGCAAGCATAATTACAGGGGAGGCTATGGGCAATATTCGAACAATTGCAGCTTTCAACGCTGATAAGTTGCTAGCTACAAGCTACAAGAGTTTGAGCAAAGAAGCTTTACCCGTGGAAATATAACTGGTTCATTCTTTGGTCTAGGGCAATGCTTAAGGTATTGTAGCTAAGCTCTCTCACTGTAGTATGGATCAACGCTTGTAGAAAGGGAGAGTGTGACTTTGGAGAAGTGATTTGAGCCTTCATGGTCTTCATTCTTTTGGGGATCTTGGTGGTAGAATCACTTGCGATTGCACAAGACATAACAAAGGCTGGCAATGCAATGAAAGCTGTCTTTGAAATTTTGAACTAGGTGAGAACTGATGATTTTCAAGGGATTAAATCTACGCGTGGATGCATGCAAGAGCCTAGCCTTGGTGGATAGGAGTGGTTTTGGAACAAGCTTTATCATCACACTGATTTAGAGGTTCTAGGATCCAATGATAGACTTAAACGATATTGGAAAGCTAAACCTACATTCATTGAGGAGTTCGGATTGGGTTGGTGCAACAAGAACCGACATTGTTTGCCACAACAATATATGACAACGCAAGTGTAGGCAATGATTCCAAGAATTCTTGCTCCGTGTTTTGAGAAGAGATGAAGAGGAGTCACCTGGTGCTAATTGCACCATGATTTATGGAGCATCAAGTTTGGTTCACATGAGAATCTGTCGAACCTGCATACTCGCACATTAATGCTATGTATGTGAAGGAAAAATGTCCAACGAATACTAACATCCGTATGTCCCACTGCCGGATTGGCACATACGTTTGCAAGGCCCTTAAGTTAAGTGGTTTTGATGTCCTTGCCTATCGATGCATGCATCAAACGCCAGATGTGTCACCAAGAAGGCGAAATGCCACAATTCACATGTGCATCCTACATATGTTAAGGAAATATATGCATCAAGTTCTTGGGTGCATCGAATGCCAGATGTGCTATGGAGAAGGTGGAATGCCACAATACACGTGTGAATAATACATATCTCAAGGAAAACTATGTGTCGAATGCCACCATTTGCATGTCCCACCGTTAGATCACCACGCAAGTGTACCTAGACAAGTGGTGTCGATAGCCTTGCAAAGGCTCAAGTGCATCAGATGCCCTATGTGCTGTTGGCAAGGTAGAATGCCCCAATCCAAATGTGGATGATAAGGATCAATGTCAAGGAAAACATACAGAACACACAAGGATATCCATATGTACCACTAGCCAATTGGTACCAGAATGTGCACAGGTATTTCAAGGATTGGTTTTGATATCCTTGCAAATTTAGAAGTGCATCAGATGCTGTATGTGTCACCAGGAAGGTAGAATGTTGATATTCGCATGTGGATGCTACGTATGTGAAGGGAAAATATACAAAGGACACCAACTCATGTACGTCCCACCGTTACATCAACACCAAATTCTACACGATTCTTAAAACAAGCATTTTTAATGTTCTTGCAAAGACTCAAGTGCATCAAATATCATATGTGCTACCAGGAAGGCAGAATGCCCCAATCCACATGTGGATCATACGTATATTATCAAGGAAAAATACACATTGGACAAGGACATCTATATGTCCCACCATTGGATCGGCACTAGAATTTACACGGGTCTTTAAATAATTTTTTTTGATGTTCTTGTAAAGTCTTAGGTTCATCGGATGTCAGATGTCCTACTTGGAGGGCAAAATAGCCATACTCGCATGTTAATGCTACGTATGTGAAGGAAAAATGTCCAAAGGACACTGACATCCATATGTCCCACCATCAGATTGGCACAAAAGTTTGCAAGGCCCTTAACTTACGTGGTTTTGATGTCCTTTCATAGCTACACATGAATTGGACACCGAATGTGCTGCCAGGAAGGCACAATGCCACAATTTGCATGTGCATCCTATGGATGTTAAGGAAATATACGCATTGGATGACATCCATATGTCTCATCATTGGGTCGGTTCCAAACTTTGCATGAGTCTTAAAGCTAGTGGTTTTGATGTCCTTGCAAGGCCTTGAGTGCATTGGATACTAGATGTGCAATCAAGAAGGCGGAATGCCCCAATCCACATGTGGACCATACATATCTCAAGGAAAAATATGTGTCAAACATAGCCATCTAGATGTCCCACCATAAAATCACCCACCAAACTTTGAAATGTATTAAAACAAGAGATTTTGATGTCCCTACATCCGATGCCGTATGTGCTGTCAGGAATGTTGAAGCCCCAATGCAGATGTGGATCATACAGATGTCAAGGAAAAATACACATCAGACAAGGACATTTGTATGTCCCACCATTCAATTAGTAGCATAATTTTCACAAGTCTTAAAATACTTGGTTTTGATATCCTTGCAAATTCTTAGGTGCATCGGATGGCTTATGTGCCATCGAGAAGGCAGAATGCCAATACTTGCATGTGGATGCTACATATCTAAAGGAAAAATAGGCAACAGGCATCGATCTCGTATGTCCCACCACAGATCAGCACTAACAGGTCTTAAAACAAGTGTTTTTAATGTCCCTATAAATGCTCAAGTGCATCAAATGTCATATGTGCTATCGGGAAGGCAGGATTCTCAATCCACATGTGGATCATACATATGTCAAGGAAAAATATGCATTGGACAAGGACATCTCGATGTCCCACCATTGGATTGGCACCTAAATTTGCATGGGTCTTAAAATATTTATCCTTGCAAAGTCTCAGGTGCATCGGATACCAGACCATTTTGGGTACCATTTGCATGGGTGGAACTAAGGGGGTTCACCTCACAAAATTTTAGTGTACCACGTGCAAGTCAAAAAGAGGAGTATTTTCATAGTGTTTATGGGGAAATTTTAATAGGATTACGATAACAAGAGTTTTTTAATTAAAGTTTAGAAAAAAATCAATTAGTTTACAAGTAAATAGGGGCAATTTTATTGGGGGAAACATTTTAGTTGAGGGGTTTTTTAAATAACCCTTGAACGCATGTGATACCTAGGGTTTCTTAGTGTTGCAACCCCCCAAGGGATGGAAGCACATTGATGCATGTTTTTCTATGCTAATGCATGATGCATGGTGAAAAGTTTCAAAATAAGCTTTCCTACCCATGCAAATCCTAGAATATGGGCATGATAATTTTCACAGGCCTTGAATTAACCTACTTTACGGCTTCTTCGAAGTATCAATCCCATCAAGTACCATTTCCATGGGTGGAAGCAGCATGAGGCATGGTTTTCCATGCCAATGCATGATGCATGGTGAAAATTTTGGAAATGTTCTTTCCTACCCATGAAAATGGTATGTGATGGGAATGATACTTTGTACAAGCCTTGAAATAGCCTAGTTTGAAGCACATGCAAAGTATCATGCCCATCCGGTACCATTTGAATGGGTATGATATCGTAGTTCCTTATCTTTGACCATGCATCATGCATGGACGTACTAAAATGTGCATCGGGGTGCTTCTACCCATAAAAATGGTATATGAGGGATAATTTGCACAAAAATTAAACATATATATTTTAAGGATAGTGCAAAGGATCATGTACATCGGGTATCATTTTGGATACCATATTTCTTATTTTGACCATGCATGGGGCATATTAATACATGCATTGAGTTGACCATACCCATGCAAATGGTACCCGATGGGAATAATACTTTGCATGGGACTTACAATCACTAATTTTAAGTCTTATGCAAAGTATCATGCCCATCAGATACCATGTGGATGGGTATAATACCATATTTCTTTGTTATTTACCATATATCATGCATGGGTTTACTAAAACATGCATCGGGGTGCTTCTACCGTATCCAAATGGCACCCGATGGACATGAAACTTTACAAGAGAATTAAAATAAAATATTTTAAATTCCGTGTAAAGTATCATGTCCATCGGGTATCATTTGGATGGGTATGATACCATATTTTCTTGTTTTGACCATGCATCATGCAAAGGCGTACTAAAACATGCATCGAGGTTTTTGTACCCATTCGCATGATACCTGATGGGTATGATAGTACTTTGTAGTATTTATAGGCCTTTAAATCATCTAGTTCAAGGCACCTACAAAGTATCATGCCCATTGTGTAACATTTGGATGGGTACGATACCATATTTCCTTGAGTATGCCCATGCAGCATGCATGGGCATACTAAAACATGTGTCAGGGTGCCTCTACCCATCCAAATGATACCCGATGGACACAATAATTTGTAAGACACTTAAAATGACCTAGTTTAAGGCATGTGCAAAGTATCATGTCCATCAAGTATCATTTGGGTGGGTAAGATACTATATTTCCGTATTTTTAGCCATGCTTCATGCATGGGTGTACTGAAACATGCATCAGAGTGCTTCTACCCATCAAAATGATACATGATTGCCACAATACTTTGTAAAGGCCTTAAATTCATCTATTTTAAGTCCTGTACAAATTATCATTCCCGTTGGGTATCATTAGGATGGGTATGATATCATAATTCCTTTCATTTAACTTTGCATCATGTATGGGCATACTAAAACATGCATCGGGGTGCTTCTACCCATCCAAATGATACCTTATGGGCATGATACTTGGAATGGGCCTTAAAATCATTTATTTTAAGGCTTGTGCAAAGTATGATGCCCATCGGGTATCATTTGGATGGGTATAATAATATATCTCCTTGTTTGGAATGCATGTCTAATTTTCCTTCGATCTCATTGCAAAAGTTAGTTCCATTGCTTACCGATGGATAAATGCAGAAGGATATCATCACCTTGTGATCAAGAAATAATCCATTCGGGAATTGAGAATCTTCACCATTGAAGACGTTTAATTTGTTTGATTGAAAATGCTTTTCCAACAAGTATATACATATATATGTATAATATTCCTAACAAAGGGAGAGTAATGTGGTGCAATTGGATGCTCCAATAATCAAGAAACCTCTTTGTTGTTGAGGTGCCCCCTTGCCTATGGCCCCAACTGGCTATTTTTGCTACCAAGATCATTTCAGTAGATGAATGTACAACATTAGTTCACCTTTGGTTATTTATTGAAAGTGTGTAATATAAATTTTAGCTCATTACCATGACATGCAAAACATGAAACCAAAAGAGTAAAAAGTCGAGTTGTGAATTCTATACAATGATTGGGGCTTATGTTGCCCATAATTGTTTGGTTTTTTTATATACATATTTATATATTTAGTCCTCTCTCTCTAGGTTAATGTATTCTTGTTCTCTCTATTTATTATATTAATGTTCCTTATTGTTTGCTCCTTAATTTTTAAATTGATGCTTATTTGTAAATTAATGTATTCTTCTTCTCTCAATTTATTATATTAATGCTCCTTATTGTTTGCTCTTTATTATTATTATTTGATCCTTATTTCTAAATGGCTCTTTAATTTTTAAATTGCCCCTTATTTTTAAACTTAATAGCTCACCTAATGACCCTTAATCTAATGCTTTTTTCAACAAAATTTATTTAAACTCAAGCAAATGATTTGTTTTACTCATAAATTTGTTTCTTTTTTCCATAGTATTAGCTCTCTATTGTGTGTGTGTGTGTGTGTGTAAAATGTAATGTAATGTGTGTGGTTTTTTATATAAACATATTTATATGTTTAGTCTACTCTCTCTAGGTTAATGTATTCTTGTTCTCTCTATTTATTATATTAATGCTCCTTATTGTTTGCTCCATAATTTTTAAATTGATGATTATTTCTAAATTAATGTATTCTTGTTCTCTCAATTTATTATATAATTGCTCTTTATTATATTTGTTTGATGCTTAATTTTTAAATTGATCCTTATTTCTAAATTGCTCTTTAATTTTTAAAATTTCCCTTATTTTAAAATTTAATGTCTCACCTAATGACCCTTAATCTAATGTGTTTTTCAATAAACTTTATTTAAACTCAAGAAAATGATTAATTATTAACTCATCTTAGGTGGATAAAGGCATGGATTATCGACCTATAGTACTGATCCATGGAATGACTCTATTGAGGGCGTGGACTAGCCCCCTCTTTCAAGTTATTTCTTAAAATAAAGGAATCTTGAGAATGGTGTGGATTACCCCTCGGTTGATTATTTCAATTAAGTCGATTTTTATGTATTTGCCCCCTTGATACATTCAATTGTTTTCACTCTTCGGTGTGGGCTACCCCCGCCTACTATTTCAATTGGGTGTGGAATACCCCCCTTGATAATTGCATTCCAAATTAACTGCATTCTTTTTTTTGTATACATTTAGAATCTATCTATAGTTCTAAGTGTTCTTGGTAATAGCGATAACAAGCTAGGGAACACATGCATTACCTATCTTCCTATATGATGCCAAATTTGTTCTCACAAATGGTTTTCTATGGAAGGTGACAGGTAAATGGACCCTGACCTTGAAGCCAAGACTACTGTGGACGGATTTGACACTTTTGTACCAACTCTTTTATTTTATGTACACCCATATATAAAAAATGTTATTTTATCCATGCTCATTTGAGCTTCGTGTGTCGTGTTGTTTAAAGGTTTTATTTTACACACACACACATGCACACACGAACACACACACACACACACACACACACATTTTCTACACTCTTACACACATTTATGTACACACATACTCACATACACTCTTACACACTTATGAAATACACTAACTCTCCCTTTTTTTTCCAATGACACTCATTCCCCCCAACACACACACACACACATACACACACACACACACACACTAGCTCCCCCTTTTTTCCAATGACACTCATTCCCCCCAACACACACACACACACACACTTACACATGGATTTTGAAAGAGTAAAGGTGTGGCAAATTTGGCTTTATAGCCCACCATAGAAGGTTTTAATAAGGATTTCCCCCCTCCAATTTCTCATGGTGCTACACACACACACACACACACACTTCCATTCTGCACACTTTCAATATGAGGTTACCTAACATCCCCCAACCCTGCATTAAAAATTTCCTAAATCCCTTGCCCCCTATTTCTTCTCTTTTGGTTTTCTTCCCCCCCTTATTTGTTAATGACCTATTTAATCTTTTTGCTATAGGCCTTAATCCTTAATTTTTTCTTAATATTCAACCCTAATGATTTCTTAAAAATTCATATAGGGGTTTCACCCTCCCCTTTCTCTTATTTTTCCATACTACCCCCAATTCCCCACTCAACTACCCCTAACTACCACTAACCTTTCCCTGTTTATTGATTATGGATAATTTTTCCCATACAACCCCCTAATCCCCTCCTTAATTACCCGTAACTTAAATACCTCTAAAAAACCCCTAATCCCCGACTTTATCACCCTTAACCTAATTACCTCTAAACTTTCCCATGTGCTCCCAAGTGCTCCTTGCGGCCGTTTTCACTACCACTTCTACCCACTACTCTTTCAAACTCCCGTGCAACCTTTGCCCACTACTCTTCTAAACTACCCACGATGACTGTCCTTGATTAAACATTTCATTGCAATCGATTCCTTTTATATACTCGTAGCTACAAGCCCTTGCATTCTCTTGAGCTTCCACCTTGTCACAAGCATTCCTTTGTCGTCACAATCCTTCCTTATATAGCTTTACGTGACTATTGTTTAGTGCGGTTCCATCCTTCGCTCTTAATGCAAGCCTCATGGTGATGTTCTCAACGTTACGATGTAGCCTTAGCTCCAACTCTGGTGACTGCCTCTTTCTACTATGTTTTTGTTGGCTCGCATTCGTAACCACAACACAGTCCGTTCTCGGCTCTTCCCCTGCATGCTCTTCTTTGATTTTGGTAGTATGACTGGAGGGATTAATGGCTGATGGACTTGGACTCTCAACTGCAGCCTTGTTTTCTCGTGTCTGATCATCACGACTTAGCTGTACTTTTATTTTCCTGTCGCTTCTCTTCTCTTTCCATTGTCTAGCCTCCTGTAATGCTTGGTTGGGTAATTCTCTCGGATTTAGGCTTCTCGAACCTTGGCGATAACGTGAACAATGGGCTTATCGTGTGTGGTGACTTCCGCTCTCCCTTATCTGCTATTTCTCATCACATATTCTGTCAAAACGACCATTTCATTTGCTACGGCCTTCGTGGGTGTATAATAGACGTGCATGCTTGCTCCTCAAGCTACCCAACGATGCATGCTCCTCAGACATTAACTGCATTTTTTCCTCTACTTACCTTGCTAATCGAAGGCGTGCCTGAGGGAATGACTATCCTACGTGGTGTATGGCCTCCAGTTACAAGTTGATCATTATAGGTTGCTGGCCCGAGTCTCTTCATGGGATATGATCACCCAACCTTTGATTCTACCTTTGATCACCCAACCTTTGATTCTACGTGGTGTATGGCCTCCGGTTACAAGTTGATCATTATAGGTTGCTGGCCCGAGTCTCTTCATGGGATATGATCACCCAACCTTTGATTCTACCTTCACGTTGTAGTGCTTAAACACCCTAGCCTACGGTTGTTTTTACGCTCCATGGTGATCACTTGATTATACCGAGTCTTGACATCAATGCGCTTGTTCAATGTTCTTGCACTAGTGTTTCACGAGCTGGTCACGACCTTTAGTCCATTATGTTTGTGGCTCTTCTTTGTGGAATTGTTCATCCATGTTGCTTGTTTAACAATTCCCCTCTCCACTACATTGACCACCAAACATTTTTCTCTTATGGCGGCCATGTGGCTTTTTGCCACACTCTATGTGCTTATACACTTATTTATATGTACGAATGGGGTTGGCTTATTAGTCTTTTATTTATCATGCCTCTTTTGTAAGTCGGTTTCATTTCTAAAACTTGTTTTTGTACAAATAACTTAGATATATGTTCTTTCTAGAACTTGTTTTTGTATAAGGATTCATTTAATGATTGATCAGTTAGCTCTTGTAATCCTTATGTGTATCTATGCTTGGTAACACTTCGAAACACTTGGGGAACCCTTATAAATACTGTAATAGAGTGGTAACTTCCCAGTAATAAAGAAAACAATCAGTGGAACATCTTTAAAATTTTTTGACATTATTGTGAGAACCCATGTTTACATTATGGTGACAACCCTTGGGCATGATCACATGAAAAAAGAATGCATTAATCCTACCACTTGAATGGATTTTGGATTTAGGGATCAATTTGAGAATCTTTAGAGTTATATGTATGGTACTAAGGATTAAGAGGGGATTGCTTAGCCTCATTGGGACTAACTAGCCTCCTCATTAGGGGCTACTAGGTCCATCACTTAGAATTAATGAGAAAAACATTGAACTTTAATCCATTTTGTTAATTATCAATAATATTTCTATAAATAGGGGGATTATTAGTTTTTGTGAGTATCCCCAAATGGATTTCCCTTTGTTTACATGTGATTCTAGTTCCAGAAAAGGAAAAGTGAGGATTATCATGCCTCATAAATGGATTATGGATTTAGAAGTCACTTTGAGAATCTTTGGATTTGTATGCCTAGTAATAAGGATTAAATACAAGTGAGCCCCCCATTAGAGGCCACTAGGCTTCTCACTCTTGATTAATTGGGAAAGCTTTGTTAATATCTTTTCTTAATTAGTCATAAGATTTCTAGAAATAAAGGGATTACTAGTTTCTAGTGAGTATCCAAATATGATATCCCTTTACTTACATATTGTTTGCATTCCAAAAGAGAAAACTGAGGATTATCATGTTCATGCTAATTTTATGAGATGTTTCATGATGAAACATTGGACCCACTACAAGACAAGGTGATGACTTATATGCAAAATTGGAGCATTAATTCCACAAGTAAATTGATTATAATATAATGGGCATGCTCTAGATTTTTTCATGAGGGAAAATGAGTATAATATAATGGGGATTCTTCTCAAGAATGAGTATAATGTAATGGCTATTCTTTAGATTTTTGAAAGAGAAAGATAGGCAAGACTTATCATTTGCTTCACATAATATGTACAGCCTAGAATTAATGTTAATGGAATAGATCATGGACTACATGCCATCTCTAAGGAGATTAAGGTCATGCAATAAGGAACCCCACGACTCCAAATGGCCAGGCATTATGAAAATTGAAGTATTGAATGGCCGTGGTCAGAGTACTTATACATTAAAGGAGTGGGGAATTTGAGGCCTGAGGCCTAAGATACCAAAGCCAATCATTGAGCATTGAGAAAGAGAATTAATAGGGTGTAGGCTATGATGGAATGCTATGCTATAAAGGGTAAGAAGAAAGAGAATTAGTAGGGTGTAGGCTATGATGGAATGTTATGCTATAAAGGGTAAGAAGAAAGAGACTAAGTAGGGTGTGGGCTATGATGGAATCTTATACTATTGCAACAAATGAGAATGTGGAGCAACAATAGTAGCAAGAACCTCAAATCCCTCTAGGTGCACTTAGAAGGTCTGCGAGGGTGAGTAGACCACTTGAACGATTTTCTTCTTCTTTCAATTATGTTTTGTTGACTGATTTTGATGAACAAAAAACGCATGAAGAAGCAATGTAAGTAGAATCCAAAAAGGAGTGGGAGCAAGGCATGGAAGAGGAAATGGACTCTTTGCTACAAAAGTCAGCAGACTTGGGATTTGGTTCGCTTGCCTATGGGAAAAATGATATTGCGGAATAAATGGGTTTAGAGGGTGAAGGGAGAAGGAGGAAAATGGAGGTACAAGGCAAGGATTGTTGTAAAGGGGTTTGCACAAAAGAAAGGTATAAACTTTGATGAAATATTCTCTTATTGTTAAAATGACTTCAATCAGAAGTATTCTAAGTCTTGTGGTTGTAGAAGACTTGTAGCTTGAATAATTGGATGTGAAGATAGCTTTTCTTCATGGGGATCTAGAGGAAGAGATTTATGTGTAGTAGCCACATGGATATGAGGTCAAAGGAAAGGAGGAATTGGCATGCAGGTTGAAGAAAAATCTGTATGGTTTAAAGCAAGCTAGTGGTATTTGAAGTTTGATAGGTTTATGGCAGAATAGGGCTTTAGTAGATGCCATTCAGACCACTATATTTATTCTTAGAAACTAGACAATGATATATACACAATCTTGTTATTATATGTTGATGACATGCTTATTGCAGGATCCAACATGCAGGATACAAATGTGCTCAAGTGGAAGTTGGAAAATACTTTTGCAATGAAGGATTTGGATGCTGCAAAGAAAATCCTTGGCATGAGAATAACAAGAGATAGGAAAAACTACAAGTTGACATTGTCTCAGAGTGAGTACATTGAAAAGGTATTGTAAAGGTTTGAAATGCGAATGCAAAACCTGTTTCTACAACTTTGGCTAATCATTTTAGATTATGCAAGGATATGTGTCCCAAGACATAGGAGGATATTGATTATATGTCAAGGGTTCCATATGCACTAGTAATTGGTAGCTTGATGTATGCAATGGTATGCACAAGGCCAGATATTACACAGTGACAATTGTGAGAAAATTTATGAATAAACAAGTAAAGAACATTGGATGGCTATAAATTGGATTCTCAGATATTTGAGAGGTACAGTTTCAAACATGTCTCTACAAGGATATGTTAATTCAAATATGGCAGGTGATAAAGATGGAAGAAGGAGCACCACCAAGTATGTTTTCAATGTAGGTGGAACAATAGTAAGTTGGGTTTCAAAGTTGCAAAAGGTTGTTGCACTTTCTACAATAGAAGCAATATATGTTGCAGTTACAGAGGCTAGTAAAGAGATGATTTGGTTGTAGAGCTTTATGCAGGAGCTTGGGAAGAAACAAGAAAATTATAGCTTGTATAGTGATAGACAGAGTGCTATTCATCTCATGAAGAATTTAGCCTTCCATTTAAGAACCAAGCATTTACAACTCAAATATCATTTCATCCAATCTATTTTGAAGGATGGATACTTGAAGTTGGAAAAGATACACACTAGCTACTAGAATCTCGCAGACGTTGACTAAGGTGGTAACCAGGGAGAAGTTGAGCTCTTGCTCAATTTCAATTAGTCTTTAAGAATGAGAAACAATATGAGGGACAGCCAGATCCGAAGAATTTCAGTGAGTGTAGTAACAATGGAGTTACTATGATTGGTCTCCAAGTGGGAGATTGTTGTACTTGGAGCCTGACATTATTTCAGAGATTGTTTTTTTGGCCATGCTTTGGACCCAGGCATGCTTATACCCATTCCATGAAGGGGGGGCAACACCCCCCCTAGGACATCACTGGGGGGTTCCAAGGAAGGCCGACGACATGCATTAGGCCCCCCTTGGCGGGGTTCGATGCTAGTGCCCCTAAAGCCAAAAATACATGAAAACTAGGGCATGAGCTGCTTATGAGTTGTGTGGTCAAAATCATAAGATAAGGGTGTGGATCACAAAGCAGAAAAGAAGTGGATAGACTGCTTATATCTTATATCTTTTTGCTTGCTGGATAAGAAAGCTGCAGGACTGGTTGTTTCTCTGTGGACGTAGCCCACACTAAGTGAACCACGTATATTGGTCTCTTTGTGTCTTCCATTCTATGCACTTTCTATATTGTGTATTTTACACATTCTGCAACTCGTATTGTTGCTCCATTATTGTGTTGCACCTAACAAAAGAAAGTGTCAAAGCTGAAGCAAACAAGGCTACACAAAATTTTTAGATCAGCATTGTCCATAATTATCCATTGTTGAACTTCTTCCCTATGTCAGCCTTTGCCATGGGCAGATGTGCTTTGCCCGCGGGAGTTTTTGGGAGGTATCAGAGTAGGATTTCCAAAACTGAGAGGAGAACACCTAAATATCTAAGTGACATAATCAACTTTGGGTGGCCCTACTTAAAATGCAGATGCGTAGAAGAAAGCATTGATTGTAGGGCACAACCACTATGGTATGACCATGCCATTTGGTTTATTGCTCATAACCTTCCTTCATTTTTTTGAAACGTCCCTCAAAAGTAGCATTCAACTCCTTTCTCCTTTTAATGAAATCAAATGATATGATCCAATTTTGTAAGGCATAAATTCGTTTTTACTACATGAGGGAGTTGGTATTAACATCAGCAGTAGTGAAAGACTTGGAGAAGAATTTGAAGGCCCCATTGCTACCATACCATCCTCTGGAGTTATTTCCTATGGTGATCATATGTTGGGGTCACTAGATGTTCAACCGTTGATATATTTTGGCCCCACAAGAAAGCAAGTTTTGCTAGTCATACGAGAGTGGCTAGTGGACGTATGCATGGCACTCCTTACCCACCACAAAGAGGTTGAGGGAATAACGGACTAATAGATTGGAAGCCTTATTTAGAGAGCTCAATCCACTTGGATAGCTCGAATTCACAGGTACAAACTACAAAATCTATGAGAGGGGGTAAGATGGTGTCCTATATAAACACAAAGAGTGGGAATTTTTTGGTTTGACACTTATTATATGATGATAGTGAATGATGACTTACATGTATGTGTTTGTCTTTTACATCTGTCATAGACACCATTGCCTTTGTTATTGTGAAATTTGATCTTGATGGCCCAATCTGACGAGATCATTGTCATGGACGAACCCAATCCTGAGGACCTTGCAATAATGAGTAACTACACTACTAACCACCATTGAAATGGTAAATTGGTTAACATACTCAATTGCTCATTGCTAACATACTAAATTTCTTGCAGCTCTCATTCATTGTGGAGCAAAGGAACATGCTTTCACAACTAGTGCAAGAATTCATTGGCGAAGGCATTGTTATGTATGTCACAAAGAGCATCTCATTTCTGCATGGCCATGATTCATTGGGAGTTTTTGACTTCACCATTCTAATAGCTATTCCAAAGGGCAGCCTTCATGAGGATATCTCTTATAGTTCTACCTCACGGGAGATTTACCTTGGAATGTAATAAGAAAAACCCCTCAAGCTTGTTTATTCATGTGCTATTTGAGAACCCATTGTTGGAATTCTTCTCTATAAAAAGTTTAATAGTGGAATTCTTTCACTAATGGGAATTGGATAATGGGGTTGAATTTTTAAAAGATGTTTCCTTTGGATGGAAATTTACTAAGTCATTATCGTCAATATTATGTAAACTAAAGTCAACTTTTATGGATGGTTTTGGTAATTGTTGCCATTACAACTCTAGGACTTTCTCTAGTTTTTGGCATGAGAAGTGGGGGCACGTTGTAACTTTTAACTTTTCCATTGTAAAAGTAAAATAACTAAGAAATGAATTTAAAAAAGGCTTGGGTCATATTGTCAAGAAAAATTATAGTGTGGTGTGAGCTGTCAACAATGAACAGAACCCCACTAGTTACCTTTCATGGATCTTGAGCCACATTTTATAAACTTCTGCAGGAAAAAATTACAAGACATGGTAGAAAAAAGGATCAAAAATTTTAGGGAGACCCGATTGTGCATGGAGCAACATGAGGTGATAGAAGAGATTGAACAACTTACTTCTTGCTTACTGATCACTTCTACTAATAAATCAACCAATACTCCAGCATTTGTGTGTAGAAAGTTCATACATGCCTTGGCTAAGGAAACATTGAGTAGTAGAAGGAATTCCAAGTGGTGATGCATGCTCTTATCCCCTCAACCGACTATTCAGAGAGATAAAACACTTTGACTTGCACTTTTCACTACAATCTTTGGAATTGCCATATTTGATAGGTACCTACAAGGCCCATAAGGAGTCATTCCGATGGATCACTAATGCACACTCGTGTCTGTTTTGAAATGGCTTCGACAATGATGTTGATTTTGTAAGCATGTATGGATTCAATCATGATAATCTCCAATGATCTCCAAAGAGATATTTGGAATAGCACAGGTGTTACCCTCAGTGCTCTTTGGATAGCAAATTTAAAATTTTAAGTAAAGCTAAACTTACCAAAGAGAAGCAAAGGTGGGTACACACACACACACACACACACACACACACACTTACTATTCTCTTTTTTCTTTTGCATCCACTTAATTTCTTAATTTTTCCTTTTCCTATTTTTTCTAATTCCTTTTCCTTCTATCTCACAAACACTCCCTAATTTTTCTTGATTCCTCCTAATTGTTTTTCAATTTCTTTCTTAAAGCTCTAAATTCCCCCCCCCCCCCGTCTTTAACCAAATTTCTCCAATTTTCTTCCCTATTTTTTCCTCTTCCTTTCCCATAATTTTCCCTAATTTCACTTGATTTTCCCCCAATTATTTTTTTATTAATTTTTTAAAACTAACTTTTTAAATCCTTTTTCCTTTTTTTCAAATTCTCTCTAGGCCCCTTTTTTTACACCTTTAAAGTCCACATCAAGCTTTTTAAGTCTGTGTTTAAGCCACTATTTTATTGTGACCTTGATAACAAGGGAGGGCTATTTATGAGACATCTGTCTTCCTAATTAAAGTTAAGCTGGTTCTTACCATGTTTTCTTGTTTGATGGTGGCAAGTATGTAGACTCTCCTCTTCAATAAAAAAGATGCTTATTAGGACTTCACCAAGCTCCAATTTTTTTCACGAAAAATGTTTTCTACACAAATATTATTGTCATTTCTTATCAAAGCTCTTATATACTTTTTATGAAATTTCGTAGGTGCTTTACTTACATACTCAAACTCTTCCTTAATTCTATATTGTTCTCTTTCTATCCTTTACCCTGACTCTTTTGTCTTTTCACTATGCAAAAGGGGTGGTTGTCTTGTCTTCCACACACACACACACACACACACACATTCCATCCCCTTGCTGAGCCTAGATGGATAGATGAGGAGGAGCGGGCATCACCTCAGATAGGGACATTACCATTTTGGATAACCATTGCAGGACTTGGAGTGGGGATGTGAAAAGGATAAAGATATGAACATTTGAAATTTGAAAAACCATTGAAAAAGGGATGATCGTAATAATTGGTTGAGAGCAAGCATGATTATTTGAGAGGTACAACTATCTTATTCATGCAGGGCCTTTACACCATGAAGTGTGGAAAATTTGAATTCGAGAAATGGTTAGTAATGTAGCTCATGGTTTTTGGAGCGTTTTAATTAATTAAGGCTTGAGGATTAAAGTTTTTTAGCAAAACTAGTCATGAGACATAGAATGTACATGAGCCTACCTATAACCAGCATTGGATATTGATATGGAAGCCTTACAAATATAGGGTACCAATTATATTACATGAAATAAGCATTGGGAAAGATATTGGCTTTGTAACAAATATAGAAGGTACAAGGTTCATGTGATCGTAGGAAACACCATGTGTTTGAGATGGGGAATTTCGGCATTAGATCCCCTTAAAGGAGTTAAATGCACATGACTAGCCATTGTGGGATTGGCACAATTACCATTTTTAAGAATTATATGCACTGGCAAGGTCACTATACTTGAAGGGATAGGAAAATCCTTTGTGTTCCATGAGTAAAGGAGAGGTCTCATAATATAAGAGAAACGAGACATAATCTCCTTGGGATACCCATGGGAAATCACGGTCCTTTGAAAAAGGCAATGTTATATTGGATTGGAGAGGCAGACTACCTTGAGGATAACAGGTAGCTACTACCACACACCATGAAGTAAGGTAAGAACCACGATGAGATATGTGAAATCAACTGGGTTTTTTGCACCAAAGTGCTGGCCCCAAAGAAGGACTTGAAGTACCAAGTCAAACACAAAGCCTAAAGGCCTTCTTGAGCTATGTGCAACTAATGTACACTTTGCAAATACATACCCGGATGTCGTGTGAAGCCTACTATGCTTAGAACAATGCAACTTTTCCTGTCCATTTTCACTCAGAGCTAGATGAAATAGGATATCTTCAAGTGTTACATTAGAAGAAGACTTTTTGGATGGTTTGGACTATCTTGCGAATTTTCCCCCCCAGAACTCTATAGCATGCTAGGAACTATGATATGTCAGGGGTAGCTACGCAAACCTTAGATGGCAATGACCTTTTACTCTAGGCATGGAATATGGAGGGAATATGTGTTTGTATCATGGAATACTTGATTTACATGTAGACGTCCATCTCATCCCCAAGGGAGTACTCAACCGACTCGTTGAGACCAGAATATGCTTTATTTATAAGTCATTAGGGTCATTCCACATGGGAATATGTATAACGAGACATTCTAGCAGGTATCTCACATGCATTGGATGCTCGAATGTTGTTCCCTACAATGTCTCAGATGTGAAGTTCTAGGCTTTGTCTATATGACACAAGGCACTCTTATTTTGTGAGTTTTTGGGCAAGACGCATTCAGGTTGAGCCCATGATACATCTCAGAAAACCATGCTGGAATACCACATGCACCAAACTTGATTGACGACCTTTGATATCAAGCGAGATATGGAGACTATAGCTCTGGGAGTTGAGCAGCATGAGTTGTGAGATTTGTCATCCATTACTACAAGTATTTTTTGCAATACCTATATCTGTGAATGTGCTTAAAAACCAAGAGGATCTCTCGAATGGCTGCCTTCCCATGTACCCATTGCCTATGATGTTTCAATATAATCCCACTGCCTATATGAGTGTGTGATGTCATTTTGCATACTTGCAAGGATAACTAGTTGAGTTTTGTTATTTTCGGCCAGACACTGCTGGAGATGATGTGTTTACTGAAGATCTTTCTTGGTTGAGTAGAGATAAAGAGAATTACACATGACTCGACTTCCTCTTCGGCACCATATCTCTATGTTAACCTACATTGTATGCACCAGATAGAGAGCATTTGAGACCTTGGTCATGATTGAATATGTAGACGCCTTTACCTTAGAACTGCAAAGTGAGCATTTGAGACCTTGGTCACAATTGAATATGTAGACGCTTTTACCTTAGAATTGCAAAGTGCTGGGTATTGAAAAGGGATGCCATGTCCTTGATGTGTATACCCTCATGAGTTTCTTCTCTTATGAAACCTTTGGAGGAGAGGTTAAGACCGTATTTCCTTCATCATTGAAAAATTGGTTAAGTCCTGACAGCTCACAGCTCGACTCTATGTTGTTTGTTGCATGGGTCTCTTTTAATTGTAGTTAACCTGCTCTACTCTACCCAAATCCCTTGTCCCATCCATGAGTCATCCTAGGTGCTACTTGTGATGACACTTCATTCACTCTTTCAAGCACCACAATGCTCAAGTGTTGTATGTTTAATCTAGTCTTCTCTATGACTATTTGAGAATAGTATGTTTTTTTCTTTGACTTCAGTTTTTACCTTGAGGATTTCGCGATGACGAAATAGGATTTAAATGACCAGCTAAATAGGTTGTTAAAGTTGCATTGTATTCACTTATGGAATTCTTATGAAGGTTTAAATATGTAACCTTTTACTTGCTTCCACCATGGGTAAATACCCAGTCTTGACCTGCGAGTGAGATACTTGTATTGACTTGTAAGCAAGAATTAAACTTTTGGACAACAAGGTGCAAGATGGAAATATAGTGACGATGATTAAGACTCACTACTTGGGTTATTTTACTAAATTATAGCATTTTTGTTGCTCTTTATAAGCTCTATAATCCAACACATAGCTCTTAGGACTGTATTTTACAAAAAATTTGTAGGATGACATGGATGACAACTGTACACCACCTGTGAAGGTTGTCCTCCCACTACAAACTAACCTTAGTTGTTTGTGATGGATGGTGGCAAGTGAGCTGGTGTACTTTTCTACAAGGTTTGCATGATATCTATCCTAGGGCCTACAGTTGGAATAGTTTCTAAAAATCCTCACCAGTGCATCCATTATTATATATTCAAATGCTGAAACTTAACAACTACCAAGTCCTAATCATCCTCTAGCTAGGACTAAAACTATGAGAAGTCAAGATAAAGTAGTGCAGGACAATTCTCCAAGGACAGTGCAGTGAGATCCAATCTCTACGATAGATATCATGCAAACCTTGTAGAAAAGTACACCAGCTAACCTACCACCATTCATAAAAAACAGCCAAGGCTAGTTTGTAGTGGGAAGACAGGCTTCACAACTGGCGTATAGTTATGAATCCTTTCTTCTCACTGCAAACTAACCTTGGTTGTTTGTGATGGATGGTGGCAGGTGAGGTGGTGCATTTTTCTACAAGGTTTGGATCATATCTATTGTGGAGCTTGTAGTTGGATCTCATTGCAGTGGGGCTCTATCCTTGGAGAATTAATTTGCACTACTTTAGCTTGACTTCTCATAGTCTTAGTCCTAGCTAGAGGATGATTAGGACTTGGTAGCTTTTGACTTCCAGCATTGAATATATAGTAATGGATGCTCTGGTGTTAGCCTTTGGTTGAGATTTTTGAGAAACTATTACAACATAAGGTGAGATATTATATATATATATTTTGGGATGCTTTTTGAGTAATGCGCAAAGACAATGTTGGCTACCAATTGGATGGACTTGTTCTATAGAGCAGAGAATACTTGAACATATGGATTATACAGCTTTTTCCTTTCTTATATTTATTCTCTCTTTGGATTATGGTTTAGTAATGGAGTTTTGAAATGGAATATGCAGCTTATAGGAAAAGATTATTAATGCAAAGTGGGTTACCAGCCATGTATGGATTGGGATCTTTGAAAACCAAAGTTGGATTTACAATGGGTTGGTTAATTACTCTTGTGCATTAAAGGGACGGGTCCTTATTTTTTGTTGAGTTAATGCCCTTTTAGAAACTAGTTTTCATTATATTAATGTTGGAGAGAGAGAATTTGATGGTAGTGGTGGTGGTTTATAAAAATGGAGAAAAATGTGGCTATGATATGTATTCATCTTGGTGAAACTTTTAGATCCAAAAGGAGGGAATGAAATAGAAATGACATGATTATATGGAAAGTATGTAGATAAGATTAGGGCAAACACATACTTGCCACACCATTTGGAGATAACAAATATCTATGTACTAATGGTGGACTTGATTGGTTTTTGAATTGCAACAACTATCCTCCTGGCATCAGGACTTGAGTGGCCTTGGATATGCTGAACCTCTCCTTGCTCCCTCTTTGGGCTACCAAGCTATATTATCAGTGTTTAACAAGAGGGTTCATGAAGCTATCATAGATTTGGATTTGCAAGAGTCAAGAGACCACCCCAACTCTATTAAGTTGTTACTCATGCAACTCTCCTTCAATGATTGGTGTCACATTTTAGTATTGGGAAAAGGGAATGTTGACAAGACCCTCTCTCTCATCAAGCAACTTGTTGAGTCCTTGGAATAGTTAATGGATGGAGATAATAATGCTTTAATGGACTTTGTTGAGAAATCATTTGAAACAAGGAGGAATCTATTTGTTCACTCCAATCTTCCTCCACCATCGGGACCCCTTTGTCCTGATAATTTGGGGTTGAAATGCTTCTCCCTTCAAGAGTCATCTTCTTCTAAAATAGTGCAGCATAGTTTTTGTGACCTGGAGGGTGAGGACCGGGATGCTATATTTTCTAATCAAATCATGATAGCAAACATGCACCTACAGTAACCCCTTCTTTCCTCCTTGAGTGTTGAAGGCCGAGCTTATGGTCTATCACAACAAGACTTGGGAGCTGCGTGACTAAACCTTTTAGCCCTTTTGCTCTAGATACTTGGTTATTTCTTGTTGATTTGGTGGATGCTGAAAAAAGTGTCAAAGCTGAAGGAAAGAAGACTACACAAAATTTTAAGGTCAGCATTGTCCATAATTATCCATTGGTGAACTTCTTCCCTATGTTAGCCTTTGCCAGAGCCAGGTACTCTTTGCTCGTAAGAGTTTCTGGGAGTTGTAAGAGCAGGATTTTCAAAACTAAGAGGAGAACACCTAAATATCTGAGTGACATAATCAATTTTGGGTGGCCCTACTTAAATTCAGATGCATAGAAGAAACTTTATTTTTATCAAGGTAAACAAACTTTCGACATTAATATAAAAGTTTCTCTTCTTAACAAAACTAATTTGAAAAAATCATCCATGTTGTAGGATGCCTTCACCTTCAACAAGTACCTCCAATGAGGATGAATCTTTCTGTAGAATTACACTCATTCACATCTCAAAGTACTGAAAATGGGATGCAACCATATCCATGGTAAGTGTTTAAGAGTTGAGGTTGATTGAGACACCTATGGGTGTTCAAGTGTTTGATATATGATCCTTTTCTAATTTGATATATAGGATGGACTGCCACACTCGCAAATGTTGCCCTATGCTCATCATGAGGAGGTGAAGCATTAGCGATATGAGGTGGGATCCTTAGGAGGGACTATTATGGATGCATGGAGTGATGGTGATAGTAGCCCTATGCATTAATTGTAAGGCACGACTACTATGGTATGACCACGCCATTTAGTTTATTGCTCATAACCTTCCTTCTTTTTTTTTTTGAAACGCCCCTCAAAAGCAGCATTCAACTCCTTTCTCCTTTTTATGAAATCAAATGATCCAATTTTGTAAGGCCTCACTCAGTTTTTAATATATGAGGGAATTGGTATTAATAGTGACAGCGATGAAAAACTTGGAGAAGAACTCGATGGCCCCATTGCTGTTGCCATAGCTATCCCCCGTAGTTATTTCCTATGGGAAGCTTATGTTGAGGTCACGAGATGTTCAATCATTGAGATCTTTTGGCCCTACAAGAAAAGCAAGGTTTGCTGGTGGTCATACAAAAGTGGCTAGAGGGTGTATGCGTGGCACCCCTTACCCTTATGCATAAAGAGGCCAGGGGAATAGCAGACTTATTGATCGGCAACCTTCTTAAAATCCATGAGAGGGATAAGACAGTGTCCTATACAAACAACAAGTGCAGGAATTTTCTAGTTCGACACTTATTATATGATGATAATGAATGATGGCTTAGGTAGGTGTTTGTCTTTTAGAGATCTCTTATAGTTTTGCCTCATGGGAGATTTACCTTGGAATTCATGTGCTATTTGAGAACTCATTGTTGGAATTCTTGTCTATAGAAGTTTACTTCTGGAATTCTTTCACTTGTGGGAATTGGATAATGGGGTTGAATTGTTAAAAGATGTGTCCTGGAAATATAATGAGTAATTATTGTGAATATTATGTAAACTAGAGTCAACTTTTATGGATGGTTCTAGTAATTGTTGCCATTGCAACACTAGGACTTTCTCTAGTTTCTAGCATGAGAATTGGGGGCATGTTGTAACCTTGTCATTCCAATGGATTACTAATGCACATTCATGTACCTTTTTTAAAATGGCTTCGACAATGATGTTAATTTTGCAAGCATGTATGGATCCAATCATGAGAATCTACAATGATCTCCAAAGAGATATTTGGAATAACACGGGTGTACCCTCAGTGCCTTTTGGATAGTGAATTCGATCTTTGAAGTAAAGCTGAACTTACCAAAGAGAATTCACTCCATGTTTATAGTGGACCTATATAGGAAAGTGCTACGAGAATATCGAGAATGGGGCTTGAAGGAGGTTATGGCACAAGTGATTACCTGGGATTTTGAGAAACAAGATCAGCAATATATGTGCATACAACTAGAAAAGAAAGAAGTCACTTGGAGGGATAAACCTAAGGGACATGGATGCCTGCAAACTAGCACTAGCTTCCCTACCAGGCACTTGAGCTCAAGACTCATATGTTCTAAGGCACCCGTGTAGTATCTCTATTGGCCACACTAACACCTCATCACCTCGATACTGTGGGATGAGCTTGATGGGTAATGCCACCAGAATGCCAAGAACAAGCACGTTGAAGGTGTTGCACGAGCGGAGTTATTGTCAGTATTTCTTTTATGGCAATTTTGGATTTTTAGTTCTCATCTAAGTCCCCCTTGGTTTATTGTAAGTTAATGTAGGCTTTGTAGATGCATACCCAAACATCGTATAAATCCTACTATGCCTGTAAGAGTGCAATTTTTCCTGTCCAATTTCACTCAGAGCTAGATGTAGCAGGATATCTTCATGTGTTACATTAGAAGAAGACTTTTTTGATGATTTGGACTATCTTGTGAGTTCCCCCCAGAGCTCTGTAGCATGCTAGGAATTGTGATATGTTGGAGTAGCTACGTGAACGTTTGGCAATGACCTCATACTCTAGGCATGGAATACATGTTTGTAGCATGGAATACTTGATTTACATGTATACCTCCATACTGATCCCCAAGGGAGTACTCAACTGATTGGTTGAGACCAAAATATGCTTGCTTTATAAGTCATTAGGGTCATTCCACATGAGAATATGTATAACAAGACATTCTAGTAGGTATCTCACATGCATTATATGCTCGAATGTTGTTTCCTTCAATGTCTCAGATATGAAGTTCTAGGCTTTGTCTATATGACACAGATCGCTACTGTTTTGCGGTTTTTGGGCAAGACGCATTCGGGGGCTGATTCCATACATACGAAAAAACCATGATGGAATACCACATGCACCACACTTGACTAACAACCTCTGATATCCAAGCGAGATATGGAGATTGTAGCTCTAGAAGCTGAGTGGCATGAGTTGTGAGAGTTGTTGTCCATTACTACAAGTATGGATGATGGGTTGTATTTTTTACAATACTTATATCTGTGAATAGGTACTATGTCATGTGCTTAACAGCTAAGAAGACCTCTCATTGACACTTGGACTCACACACACATTTACACACACACACACACACCCACCTACTCTGTCAAAACCACCCCACACACACTTACACAAGCACATAACAACCATAACCCCCTTTTTTTAAAAATGAAATTTGTTCTCTTTTTATTTAGGAGTTTAAACACACACTAACTAATCTAGTTGAAACTATTGTTAGAAAATAATATGTTAAAAAATTTTCCCTTCTCATCCCCTATATATCCGCATCATCACCTATGCATTTGACTGCCCTAGATTTGGGTTCTCCCCTATGTTGATTGATTATTTTGTGCAGTATTATTCAATGGTTATCTCCCGTGCACACACACACACACACACACACACAATTATACATTTAATTACTCAACTGTATCTTTGGTAGCACAATTTTTTACGCATATGTGCACATACTCCCTAACCCCTGCCTAAGCCCCTACCTTACTCCCTAAACCCCTTCTTGGTATAAATTTGTTTTTTCCTTTTAGTTAGTGGCCGCTTGCATAGGTCCCTTTGATTTCATAGGTCCCTTTCTCTCGACCCTCTACGTATATCTAATTTGAATTACACATCTCACAAGCATTGGGTAGCGAATGAAAACAAAAAGACTAGTTTGCAATTGGCAACTACTTGAACCAATTGAGCATGGTGTTTGTTGGAAGCTAACTTTAGCAATGGAAGTTCTCTAGATCACAAAGACATTTGCACGTAACTACACACACACACATATTTGGGATACTTTTTGAGTAATGCTCTGAGACAGTGTTGGTTAGCAGTTGGATGGACTTGTTCTAGAGAGCAAGGAATACTTGAACATATGGATTATACAACTTTTACCTTTCTTATATTTATTCTCTCTTTGGATTTAGTAATGGAGTATTGAGATGGAATTTGTAGCTTGCAGGAAAAGATTATTAATGTAATGTGGGTTACCAGCTATGTATGGATTGGGATCTTTGAAAACCAAAGTTGGCTTTGCAATGGGTTTGTTAATTACTCTTCTGCATTAATGAGAGGGGACCTTCTATTTTGTTGAGTTAATGCCCTTTTTAGAAACCCATTTTCATTATATTAATGTTGGAGGAAGAGTGTTTGATGGTAGCAAGGGTGGCTTATATTAATGGAGAAAAAAGTGGCTGTGATATGTATTCAGCTTGGTGGAAAATTAGGATCCAAAAGGAGGGAAGGAAATGGTAATTACATGATTATATGGACAGTATGTAGATAAGATTAGGGAAAACACACACACACACACACAAAATGGTGGATGGCTTTATGGAGGAAGGTTGCATCTTCTAGGATGGTAACATCAATTATGGAATACATGGGGGCAAGAAATGGAGCATAACTCCCATTACCTTTTTTTTAAACCTCATGTTTGAAAGAGAAAGTTGTAGGCACCTATGAGTGATTATGTTTAAAGGGATAGGTGTTCCATTTTTGCAACCATTTCATCCTTATCTCCCTGTTTTTTAACCTCGTGTTTGATCCCACCCAAGAAAAATGCTACAGACATTAGATGGCATTCATCTCGAACAGTTTTTTCTACCTGCATCCTACAACAACTCGGATCAACCTCAAGCATGCAGATCCATTTCCTCTTTTACCTGTACCATTTTTGACATACCGAGTTGGTTCCTTTGGGCTTAAACCTTGCTACTCTCACAACCTTTTTTTGGTATGACAAATTGGTAAGTCAAGTTTTTTCTATCGTGGTCAATATCTTGCTACGCAACACATTTCCACTTGGTATTTTTGGAATATGGATTAGAAAACTTGTTTTCTTTGTTGATTTGCAAGTTGATGGTTGTACTTTGGGCTTGGTATCTATGATTGCAATCATCAATTCACTTTACTAGACCCTAATTTCGTTAAAGTTTGTCTTTCATAAAGAAGCAAACCTTTGGAAAAAGGAAAATGATAACTATTTGTCTATTGGGATGCTTGGTTTCCAACTGAGTTTTGTGTGATGTTTTGTTTTTGAAGTCGATTGTGCCTATCCCTCGTAATTGTCTTCCTGGTGCTATGTTTGTTGTTGTGCTTATGCTTTTGTGTCTCTTGGTATGTTTTTTTCTGTGTGTATTTATATTCATGCTATAGTGTTTGCTTCTTTTCTTGTGTTTTCTTCTTTTTTATTGTTTTTGCATATTATATGCTTACATGTCGAGGTAGGGATTTACCCTTCCTTTATCTCATGATTTAGCTTTGAGACTAGGTTGTAGTTGCCTTGACTAGAGGGATAATGGAATGGGTCTCATTATCTAATGGCTAGAAACTACAAGTATAAGGATAAATCTTGATTTTGCAAGCATGAGGACATGTTGTACTTGTTAACACTGGATGGAGCATCTATAATGTACCTTGAAAATCTCTTTCTCTCAGCAATCATAAAGTAAATTGGAGGACTTGCCTAGTTTATTCTATAGCAAAGTTTTATGTTGCTCTCATTGAATTTTGTTGTGAGATTTATAGGCTAAATTATAGTGGGGTTAATAAATGATTTATAGGTTGAAATTTGTTCGGAAGTTCTATAGGCCAAAAATTTCAAAGCTCCTTTATTGGATGCTATATCATTGATGTGTTATTGTGAAGCCTCCATACATCATGGAGTATTATAAATCAATCTTTGTTATGATTGTGAAACCTCCATACACCATGAATTCTATTCAAAATCTATGTATTCATCTCTAACATCAAAATGAATCTTACAATGATATATCGACAAACCCTAGATTGGGAACCTAATACCTCCATTTATATTTGGGACATGCCCTTTTTAACACTCTTTATGTGCATCTATACCTATATAGCACATTGTGCAACTTACATTCTCAATAAAATGGTCACTTTAGTAGGCTTCAATTACTCCTCGATATAGTACAAAGTATTGGAGCAGGATTGGAGCATTTCTCCGGTCAATTTTATAGTCCTTGAAAGTGTTAATGCTTAAAACTTTCATCGATTGTGTTTTATGTCCATCATGTCTTTACTAAGATAATGCTATATACATTTCATGTGGATTGGTTTTTGTTTATTGCTTACCCAATCTAGTTCTTTGGATCAAATTGTATTTGTTGGATTTCTTATTTTTTGTTATATTTAGATTTTACCTATCATTTGTTGCGATTGTATGGAATCATTGATTGCTAGTATATAGGGTCATATCAATTGTTTTGCCCTCCTTTATGTAATGATATTTGCAATGTGAGTTGTGAAAATGTCACTATAATGCATTGTCAATGTTATTGTATTTATATATTCAAGAAATAGATATGCCTTTTAGGTAGGATGCTATTACGGTATGCCAACAAACCAAATGTATTCTAAAAATACCCCATGTGTTTCTTCCTTGTTGATGAATAAGTTTGAATATGGTGGAAGTTAAATGGATTCAAATATATAATGTTTTTTTTATCTTCAATCATGAAACGATATCTCATGGTCCATGTTTTGTCAAATGCGATTGCTTCTAGTGTCAAATGCAATCGCTTCTAATGATATCTTATGGTCCATGTTTTGCTGAACTTGCAATGTCAAATGTAATTGCTTCTAGTGTTAATCCTTATAGATGATTGATTTGTTATACATGTTATTACTAATTGTACCGCAAAGTATATACATGATCTATCTTTTCGATTTCACATTTCTTTTTTAATTACAAAAATGAAACATTGGCTTACAAGGTTGTCAATATACAATTATTTTGTTCTTGTAGAATATATTGATGCATTAATATTTTGTTATTGTAGTATGACCACAGGATATAGATTACCATCAATGACTCTAGAGCATTTACATTTTACTTGAATTATTGTGTGGTTCATTGCTTATTTGGAAATGCTATGGACAACTACATTGAGGGTTCTCTTAAGTGATCTATTTCTTCCATAGAATGTTAAATAATTTTTTTTCCTTCTTGACTCTTAATGTTAGAGGGTTGATGGACCTTGGTAGAGGTGAGGAGTTAGCTTTCTGGCTGAGAGCTAATTCTTCGTTACCTCTCTTTCTAGCATTACAAGAAGTCAAGGCTTGTGGATATTTACTAGAGGCTAGGCTGAAATCTATAGATAAAAGAAGAGTTTGGTATTTCACTTCACATGTGGAGGGTAAGGGTGGGACTCCCATTGGAGTCTTATCTCATTACAATGGAGGTGTAACTCAAGTCATCATAGATGATCAAAATAGATGGGTGATGCTTAAATGTGTTATCAAGGAGATTTGCGTATAGTAATTTTTGTGTATGCCCCCAATCCAGTAGTGGACATAAAATTATTATGGGACTCTTTACAATGTGTAGATGGTAATTGTATCATTATGGGGGACTTTAATATGGTCGAGTTGAAGAGAGACAGATGGCTAGAAAAAGGTACTTGCATCAGAGGTGCTGAGCTATTGTCTTGGGAAGAATGCAAAGAACACTGGCAAATGGTAGATGTTGGTACAGATGGTAATTTTACCTAGTGTAATAGAGTCAAGTAGGAGAAAACAAGAGGGAAGGTAGACTAGATAGATTCTATGTGTCATAATGCCTTTTAAATAGTCTTCTTTCCTCAAAAATTAAAACTTTCTCTTCCTTAAAATTGTCAGACCACAAACTTGTCTTATTAAGATGTGATTTTGGGTCTAGTGTTAGGGTCTCCTCTTGGTTCAAATCTAACCCAAAGCTTTTTACCTTAAAGAGTGTGAAATCTTTGGTTAAGAAATCCTTGCAAAGTGCTTTTGCCAAGAGCATTTCTACTTCAGAAGCTTGGGCTTTGGCTATTTAGGACACCTAGAACATTCTTAACATAGCTAGAGAACTCAGAGCTAAGATTAGGGCTCAGAGAATGGACATTATGAGGACACCTAAAGAGCTAGGCAACTTTGCCAAATTATAAGGGGGAAGGCTATTGAAAAGTATGATCTACCCTCTTTGAAGAAGCCCTTTACAATTGAGTAATTGAAGGAGGTAGTCAGAGCTATGGCGGATGGTAAGACACTAGGAGAGGATGGTCTGCCTATTGAGTTTTATAAGCCCTTTTGGGATTTGGTTGGCCTCTACCTTTTGTTACTTTTTGGGATTTGGTTGGCCCCTACCTTTTGTTACTTTTTGGGATTTGGTTGGCCCCTACCTTTTGTTACTTTGGCAATAAATCCTGATGAAGGGTGCTCTCCCCTATCATGACAATGGGGGAATAATCAAACTTATTCCAAAAGAGGGCCCCAAAGATGAGGTAAGAAATTGGAGGCCCTTAATAATGCTAAACTATAGCTATATGATCTTTGCAAAGACTTTAGCCCTTAGAATACTAAGTAAGATCAAAGAGTGGATATTTCCTAAACAAAAGGGTTTCATAAAAGGGTGCCATCTCCTTGAATCCATTACAAACATCTGGGAAGGATGTGAGTATGCCAAGGAAACCAAACAAGGTATATGCTTTCTTAAAGTTGATTTTGATAAGGCATATGATAAGATGGAATGGGAATTTTTAATTCAATCCTTGCAAGACATGGGGCTTGGTCCATCTTTTGTTTCAAGTGTTAAACTCCTTCTTACCAATGCTTCAGCTAAAGTAAATGTCAATGGGGAGATGAGTGGACCTTTTTTCTTGAAAAGATCAATTAGACAATGATGTCCTATAGCCCCTCTACTATTTTCTATAGTAGCAGATGCTCTTGGTTGGCTCTTCAAAAGTCAAATTTAGGAAGGTAGCCTCCAAGGGATTGAGCTCATGAATGGTAAATAGTTAGTTTGTCAACAATTTGCAAATGAAATCACACTTACCCCAAGGAATAATGAGCAAGATGTCAGATGTGTTATGGACTGTCTTGATGTTTTCTACAAAGCTTCAAGATCCTTGATTAATCACTAAAAAATAGGCTTACCCTCTGACCTCAGCTATCTTCAATCCTAAACCTTGCAAAACCAATGGGAACTCACTATGGAAATCCATTTGGGGTGCTTTTGAGGATATAAAAGCTTTTCTATAGTTTTTTGGCAAAGGTGCATTCATGGCCATTGATTCAGTTTGGGCTTCAATTGATTTCAGGAACTCTCCTCTGACTGATGAGCAATTTAATATGGCATCTTCTTTGTTTAAGAAGGGATTGCAATCTTGGGGTCAGCTTTGGAACAGAGACCTTTTCAGATGGAAGACATGGCAAGAAATCAGAAGGAAATTTTCTATCTCCAATCAAAACTAGGGCCTTATCATGAGTAGATTGGAGCTATGGAAGGGAGATATTAGCTGGAAGGGTGGCTCTATCCTAATTATACATAAGGAGTTTAGTTGGGTAGGTTGCTCTTCTATCCTTCCCATACCAACACCAATTGCTGATATGGATGACCTTTTCAGAACCCTTAATGCTAGAAGGAATCTAAAGGATAGTAGAGATACTTTGTATGCCAGGTTTGACAAATTATGGGTGAAGCAGGTTCCAGAGAAAGATGTCTTGTCTTGCTTGGCTTATTCTCCACAAAGAAGTATGGACAAATACTAGAGGAGTCAGAATAGGGAAGGGAGATGGGAAGTGTAAAAGATGCCTTGGCCCTATGGAGGATATCTTTCATCTCTTTGTAGCTTGTCCTCATGCTAAAAGAGTTTGGAAATTCATACAGATAGAATGCGGAGAACCAATTAATCAGAAAGCTATTTTGCTAGGAGATGCATGCAAAACCAGACATGAGCCTTGGTTCCAAATAAGGGCACATGCTCTATGGCTCATATGGATCTCTAGAAATAATCTTTAGTTCAATCATAAAGATTTATGCACGGATGCCTTGGTTGCTTCATGGTGAGGTAGAAAAAAAGAAGACTTGATTTTCAAATAAGTACCTACAACTTGGAACACACAAGGTTGAATGCTGACATTGCAAAACAAAAGCGTTGTTGTCTTATTTTTTATGAACACACCAAGCTCCCCCACTTTTTGGAGAGAAGACCCACACAGCTAATCCCAACCCTGCTAATGTTGGTCCCTCCACTCAGATGCCCTCTGCCCAAAGATTTGATGATGCTACTCTCTCCTCTTAGATGCATGCTGCTGAAGAAATGTCTATTGATGCTACCCAAGGTGTTCCTGCAGCTTATCCCAACCCTGATAATGTTGGTCCCTCCACTCAAATCCCCTTTTCCCAAAGATTTGATGATGTTGCTCTCTCCTCTCAGATGCATGTTGCTAAAGAGATGTCTATTGATGCTGCCTAGGGTGTTCCTGCTCTACTGCTGATCCTACTGTTATTATTGTTCATGCTACTGATCTTGCTAATATAAGAGCAGGCCACAATGAAGAGACCACTAGCTTCTCCTTTCAAGTTTCATGCAACTCTCAACAATTACTAAGGACATTGATGTTTTTTGTTGCTACTACTCTTTTTGTAAGAGGTCAAGTTTGTCTGGGGATAGCTTACTACTTTTGGTTGAACTCTAATGATGTATAAAGTTTACTCAAGATAATATAACATATCTCTTTTTTTCTGCCCAAAAAGAAATTTTTTATCTCTACTACTTTTATTAGCATAAAATCAACAATACCCAATGCTTCTTCATTGATCTATAAATAATGGCACTAGAATTAATGCAAAAGATCCCCATGTGTCATACAAGTATTTGGATGGTATGCTCACATTGCCTCCACCATTTGTTATGGTTGGAAGTTGATCAAAAAGCTCTGCTCTCTAGGGGCACAATCTCATTCTTGGTGTCATCTTTCTCACCAAAATTTATTGATAGTTCATCCTACTCATCTAACAGATCTAGTTTTTATGTTTCCAGCCATGATTTTAAGTGGGTCGGATGAGATTGGGGAGTTTTTGTACCAATGCAGTGAAAGGGAGAGATGTGCGAGAGAAAAGGACACAATGTTGAATTGCAAGAGAAGAAAGTGGAGATTGCAAGGTTGAAAGTGGGGGAGAAGGGTTGTAAGATTGAGGGCATGCAAGTGCATCATTGAGAGTGCAAGGGATCATGGTCACTTGGGAGAGAGCACATGTACACAAAATGTGAAATGAAAATAATGCCCAAAGCATATGGGTCCCAACTATTCATGGGTGCTCTCACCCCAATTTTCTCTCTCTAGATTTAGATACCATCACATTGTTCCTTTGATGAGGGGGGAGAGAGAGAGAGAGAGAACACCAATAACAAAATAAATTTGGTTTTAGTGAGTTGTGTAGTGATTCTAATTTATGATTATGTTCATGATAATTTCCTCGTCCCCTGTAATTTCCTGTGTTGTTTTGTTTACCATCTTGCTCATACTATGTTTTTTTGCAATCTCTCTCATAGTTTTATGTTATTTGTTGCACTACATATTCGATGAATCCCTATCTTGCTCATACTATCTTTTTTTGCAATCTCTCTCATAGTTTTATGTTATTTGTTGCACTACATATTCGATGAATCCCTATTTTGCTCATACTATGTTTTCTTGCAATATCTCTCCTACTTTAAGTCAGTTGTTCACTGAATATCTGATAAATCCCTTCAAGGATTTCCTAAACATTGAAAAGTGCCTAATCTATAGTCTCTCAGCTTGTATTTTGATGTTGAAGATTGCCTTGATTTTTGGGCGGTCTCGCGTAAGGTGCCCCTTCGGTTGGCACCTAAGGTACTATCGTGGGAGACCTGAGATCTCTACCCTCTATCAGCTCCCCCCCATCTAGATTCTTGAGGTAGATCTCCTCTCCAGAAGAGACTCCGTGCTCTCTACCATGAGTCAGATTCTAGGAGATTGTCAGACGGCTACAACTGAGATTGTTGCGTCCTCTGAGGACTCCAATACCGTTCCAAAGCTCAACCAATGGATGGGATGATAACCCTATATTCTCTCATGAGCCTTGGAAATGGAGTGTCATTGGAAAGTGGGGAATCTAGTGTGTCATGTCCACATCCTCTACAGTGAGTCCATGGTACCATGGGAAAAGATACACCAAGTATGGGCTGAGGAAGAACAAGATCTACTCCACAAGGATCAGGGTGGTCTCTAAAGAGCACAAATGAAGGAAAAAAACTCCCCTTTTATAGATGGTGACAACTTGAATGTGATCACCTTCCAGTGCCAAGCTCCCTTGGATCCAATCACGCACCTATCACCTTTGATGTTGTCAATAATGTCCACCATCTCCGTTGGATAACTCTCCTATATATTTGATGTCTCTTTGAGGCTCGTTTGATGTGGGAATTTTCATCTAATTTGCACCAACTAAGTGCTACCATCCAAGAAATTGATCATGGAAGTTTTAAAGTTACCATTACAATTTGCAATATGTGTGCCATCCAAGAAATGATGCACATGTCATGTTAAGGTTGTATTTGTCCAATCCACATCATGTAACCAATAGATAGAGCAACATCCAAGTGTAAGAGAAGAAAATGACATATTGGTTTGTGGATCAAGATGTTTTGTGTTGTGCAAGGGGGCATACCGCATTTCTTCCATAAGGAGAACACGTTACATAGTTTGTCTTTTTCAATTTCCCATGATTGTGCATGTACGAGAACAAATTACATAGTTTGTCTTTTTCAATTTCCCATGATTGTGCATGTACTTATTCACTCTTATTATGTTGAGAACAAGATATAATATTGAAGATAGTTGACATCTAAGGATCGCGTAACCTTCACCAAGTCCATCAAGGATGACTTGTATCAATTTTGTATACTTCACAGTCTCTCCTGGAGCTACAAGTTGAACCCTTAGCACACAATAAGTCCAATTTCATTATTTTATATGAAGCTTTGATTCCTTACACCATAAGGGTTGGATGTAGGCAAAGATAGAGCAAAGACTTTCTCAAAGTATGGTACAATAGCACCTTTTCTCTCAAGAGTACGAGGAAGCATTACAAGCTAGCCCTTCCAACTGTTGTCTGATTTGGTTGAGATTTTTACCTCTTCCACTATGTATGAGACTTGCTAAAGAGCCTTCCCTCCCAATGTATGTATTTGTATTGGGTTACATTCTACGTGAAAAACTTAAATTAATTGAAAGTTTTCAACATTGCTGACCCAGTTTGATTATTAAAGGTGGTCTTCATTGGGCTTATTGGCTTGTGGTGGGGCGCTCCTCTCAACTAAGGTTCAAGAGTGCTTTGGATTGACGGTACGTAATTGGTGATTGTGAATTGGTATCTCTACTCTGATGGGTCCATGAAAACGTTGCGGTCTTGGGGGGCTTACCTCACAAAATTTAGTGTACCACATGTATTCAAAAGGAGCGGTATCTTAATTCAACTTTTCGAAAAAATTTAACACGATTACAATAACAAGAGGGATTTCTTAATTCAAATTTATAAAAAAAATCACTTAGTTCATAAGTAAAGTGGGGTGTTTTTATTGGGGAAAATATTTTAGCTAAGGGGTTTTTTAAACACCCCTTGAACGCATGTGATGAAGGAACATGGAAGCTACTGCTAAGCTAGGAAGTTCAGTTAGGCCACAAGATTGGGACTTGTGTTCATGAAAAGACTTGAAAGCTTGCTGGATGATATATTCATGATAGAGACCTCACTTATATAGAAGTGAAGTACAAGTGATACAATGTCACCCAACTATATGGGATAATAGAAAGAGTGCCACATGGCAGCTCACACATAAACCACTACAAAACTAGCACTCTAGTGCTCATATAAAGAGGCAGTTCCTTGATATTCCCAACAAATCCCCCCTCAAGGAAATGCCTCATATTGCAAGGATAAATCATAGGCTCATGGTCTCTCATGCCAGTTTTTCTGGACAAGGATAAATCCAAGGCTCTAGTCTCTCATGCTAGTAGGACATCCTTGGGTAGGTACAGAATATGGGATATAGCAAGACTAACACACAAAAGAGGTTCAAACAAATAAGATACCTTTGCATACTCATAGCGGTCGCAACAGGTTTACAAAATCCTTTTTGGAAACATGATCCAGGCAGGGAACCCTAGAAACATAAATCTTTATCATCTACCATATATGCTTTTTCATCACTTGTGTCGTCCACCATATTTGCTGAATTTTTCTTTGAGAAACAGTTACTTTCAGAGTGGCCATTCTTGCCACAAATCCCACATGGCTTGATGCGAAAACAATCTTTCTCATCATGATTGTTTTTGCCACAATGTCTATAAGCTTTAAAAGAAATCCTTTTGAACTTGGTTGCCAAAGCTTGTTCTCCCTCCACTTGGTGATCCTTTCGCTTCTCCCGCTTCCTTTCATCTTCATGCAATGCACTTATGATCCCTTCAAATGAAGAATCGGGACCATATTTCACTGTCGTGACCAAGTTCTCATAATCTTCAGGCATGGTTTTGAGAAGCACTGCCATAGCATCATCTTCTGTCACTGGAGAGTGAACGGAAGCCAATTGATTCATTAGGCTTCGCATTTTGTTGATATGAGCATCCAAAGGTGCTCCAAGTTTTAGATCTAACTCAAAGAATTCAATCTTGAGTGACAACTTTGAATGCTTGCTACTTGCACCAAATAAGTGGTCAAGCACATTCCAAGCTTCAGCAGGGTCTTCAAGATCAGAGATGTGATGCAGATAATTGTCTCCAAGACCCAATACAATAATTGTGAATGCTTGCTCGAGACGTTGAGGTTCCTTTTCCTTCTCCTTCTCGTTTGATGAAGAAGTTCCCTTGACCAGATTCCACAGATTGTGCTTCATCAAGTGGAACTTGATCTTCATTTGCTAGGTGTGGAATCCTTGGCCATTGAACTTCTCAATGGCAGCGTGAGTATTCATCATGATGAATCAATCTGAGAGATATCTCAACTCGAAATGAAGATTAGCAATACGCAACTCCCATACATGCAGACAATGAACTGAAAATGGCGGGCTGATTCATGGGAAGATGCAGGAGAATGGGGCGCACATTTGGGACAGATATAGCTGGAAGTGTTGCGCTGATTTTGGGGCAGAAATTGTGGGCAGATGCTGAGGCAGATTCAGGGCAAACTTGGTAGAGCAATGGCGCACAGATTTCAGCAAGTTTTGGGCAGAAGTTGGCGCATATTTGCAGCAGAGAATGACGAGCTGAATCGTCGGTAAACGCTGAGGCAGATGGCTGGGCAAGGAGAAGAGAATCAGGGCAGCATCAAGGCTAGAAGGAGGAAGACGAGGCAACGTGACGATGAGGGTAGCGTGGCTCTGATACCACATGAAGGAACATGGAAGCTACTGCTAAGCTAGGAAGCTAGACAGAAAGCAGGAAGAACTGAGCAAGGCTAAGCTAAGGCGGAAAGAACACAAAGACAAGCATGATGAAGAAGCTAACTACTCAGACATAGACTCAAGTTCAGTTAGGCCACAAGATTGGGACTTGTGTTCATGAAAAGACTTGAGAGCTTGTTGGATGATCTATTCATGATAGAGACCTCACTTATATAGAAGTGAAGTACAAGTGATACAATGTCACCCAACTATATGGGATAATAGAAAGAGTGCCACATGGCAGCTCACACATAAACCACTACAAAACTAGCACTCTAGTGCTCATATAAAGAGGCAGTTCCTTGATATTCCCAACACGTGACACCTAAGGTTTGTTAGTAGTGCACCCCCCGAAGCTGCAGTTGATTGGCCTTTGGATTGAATTGGCTCTAAGGTTTGTTAGTAGTGCACCCCCCGAAGCTGCAGTTGATTGGCATGGAAAACATGTCGTTCTTTATCACGAGGGCTTGGAGACAACAAGAGTTGGTGGGTGACTTCCATATCAGTCGAGGGGTGCTGGTTTTTCTCTTCTCTTCTAGGCCGCGACGCCTGCATATTCATCGACAGCTATGTCTAAGTGAGCTCTCACGAGAGTCGAGCTATGCATCTTCTTCTCTTACAATCTTTAGAGAAAATACTCCTTATAGAGTAAAATTGTCTTGTCATATCTTTGTCCAAGAGTCTATAGTCGTTGATATATGAACAACAACAAATCCCATAGGCATGAGCCATGGTCAAGTCGGTCTATCACATCTATATATGCATCAATAAATGGAGTTTCTTGTCAAGTATTGTGTTGTTTCTATTTGAGTTGTTGAGTTCTCTCAAGACGATAACCTAAACTGCCATTTTATGTGTGGTTTCATTATTTTATGTGCCCTCTAAATTTATTGCATACATATAGAGAGATTCCCTCATGGCTTGATCATTCCCTAAGTTAGGTTTATTGGCTTGTGATACTCCCTCATGGGGGGGATCCTCTCGACTAAGGTTCAAGAGTGCTTTGGATTGAAGGTACATAATTGGTGATTGTGAGTTGGTATCTCCACTCCAATTGGTCCATGCAAACGTTGCGGTTGATTGGACTTTAGATTGAAGTGGCTCTCTGCATGGAGAACACGTGGTTGTTCATCACGAGGGCTTGGAGACAACAAGAGGACTTTCATATTAGTCGAGAAGCATTGGTTTTTCTCTTCTCTTCCAAGCCGTGACGCCTGCATATTCATCAACAGCTATATCTAATTGAGCTCTCATGAGAATCGACCTCTGCATCTTCTTTTGAAGTCTTTAAAGAAGCTTCTCCTTGGAGTCACATATTGTCGTGTCAGATCTTTGTCCAAGAGTCTATAGTCGTTGATGTATGAATAGCAACAAATTCCATAGGCATGAGTTGTGGTCAAGTAGGTCTGCCACGTCTTCATATGCGTCAATAAAAGGAGTTTCTATTGAAGTTGCTAAGGTCTCAGAAGAAGATAGCCTATACTGTCATTTTATGTGTTGATTTGTTGCACACACAAAGAGATTGCCAACAGTCTTGTGCTACTCGTTGCTTTACATGTTGATGGCTTCAAATGCTGTCAACTATCTTCCATGTTCAAAATAAAAACATGAAGCCTTCGCTATGGCAGACCTTGGTGCTTCGCATAAACTACTTGCATGAAGCCTTCGCTATGGCAAACCTTGGGAATTACATGGCTGCACAAGTCCGCTACATTTAGGAATTACTAGATAGGTCCCATGCACCCATGAGCTTGATTCTCTACAATTATCACACCTTCATACCCAATTTCACCTCATCACGGAATGTTTTACCAATGCAAATACGGACATGGAAGTGTTTCCCACAACCCCAATGATGAACCACTCAAACTACAAATCACAACTGAGGCCTTAATTTTGGGCAGAGTCATTTGCAACCTACTAAAGGACTCATCATTTGATTGTTATGTGGGTAACAGAAAACGATGACCACAATGAACCATGTTTCCTTGAGAGGCAACAACTCAGAGTGTCATAATTGAAACCAACCACCTTTTCAACTAAGGATGGGTAGGTATTTGTCAAGCTATTAATAGATTCCTTTGGCTTCCGAAATTGATGCAGGTAATCACCAATCCCATTAGCAACAAAATTGTGACACTAAAGGGAACCTCTAGAAAAAATATGGAGTCTTCACAAAATCATTATGTGTCAGGTATAATCAAATACAGCAGAGTTAGAAGGAAAAAGGAGGATGTAGGAACAAGAATGGAGAAGGATTGTGAACACAAGAGAACAAGAAGTGAACACAAGTGAACTCCAACTGAAATGTTCAACCTAATGAAGTACAAGTAATCCAAGTACTATCACACAAAATAGACTAGTCCTAGTCTATCCTACACCACCATATCATTGTATATATCTACAAATCCCCCCTCAATGTTATGGCTGAAGTACTCTGGAAAAGTACCATGGTTGCACAAATACATCTAAATGTGGATATAGCAACCTATGGGAGTACAAAGAAAAACAATGTCATTTTACAACCCCCCTTGACATTGTTTGAATGTCTCTTATTCCCAAGCCATGTCGATGACGTGTGAAGAGAGACGTTGACAGACTTTTCGTGAAGATATCCGCCACATTGTCCTCAGTGGAACAATATATCAATGAAGCCGTCTTGAATATAATCCCGCACATAATGATAGTGATTTTCAATGTGTTTCATGCGAGCATGAAAGACAAGATTATGGCCAGTGGCGATGCAACTCTAGCTGTCACAAAAGATGGGAGATGCCTCACCATCCTGAGCATGATGCAAATCATGCAGTAGCTTCAATAACCACATATATTCCATAGTGGTTGCGTTTGCCGTTTATATTCAGGTTCGTTGGAGGAGAGAGACGCGGCTTTGCTTCTTACTAATAACTTGAAGTGGCCTTGCAATCATCAATGCCCCTTGACCAATCTGAGTTTGAAAAACCACTCAGCAATACATCACCATCTGAAGCATAATGCAGTCCATACATATCTAAGAACCCTTTTTGCTGCGTTCCAAAGCATGACTGTGGGACACTGCATGAACTGACTGGGTAACCCTATGGCATAGGCAATGTCTAGTCTAGTGGAACATAAGTAGATAAGACTACCCACCAGCTGCCTGTAGAGTGAGCCATCAAACTTTTCAGCCTCATCATGCTACTCAGCTTGATTCCCTTTTCTAATGGAGTGGCCATAGGTTTACAATTATGCAAGAGGCCCTTGGAGTACTTTGTTTGTGACATGCCAATCCTCAATGCCAAGACAATAGTGAAGTAACCCCAGATCTGTCATATCAAATGTCTGACATAAGATAGACTTCACTGCTGCAATTTTCTGCAAGTTACTGCCAGTGAGTATATTGTCATCCACATCTAGCACAAGAATGACCAATCTGTGTTTTCTTGCAAAACATAGAGATTGGGCTCTATATGTGTATTCACGAAGCCCTGGGACAGCAAAAACTGATGTATCTTGTGTATTCACAAAGCCTTGGGACAACAAAAAATGAGATATCTTGTGATACCATGCATGAGGTGCTTGCTTGAGCCCATATAATATCTTTTTCAGCTTGCATACCTTGTGCTCTTGTCCCTCTACCACAAAACCTTGGGGCTATTGCACATAGACCTCTTTGAGATCCCCATTCAGAAGGAAGTCTTGACATCCATCTGAAAGACTGGCCAACCATAATGTGAGTGTAGCTAAGGAAATGACACAACGAATGGTAGTCATTTTGGCTACCAGAGCAAAGGTCTCCTCATAGTCAATTCATTCTTAATGAGCATACCCCTTGGCAACAAGATAGGCCTTGTGTTTCTTAACAGTACCATTTGCATGATACTTGACTTTGTAGATCCATTTGGTGTCACCACATTCTTGCCTATGGGAGGATCTACAAAATCCCATGTACCATTTTTCTCAATAGATTTTGGGTAGTAATTGCTTGCTCCCCCTGACTAGAGGAACATGTAGCACTAGAAGTCCTTGTTTTTTCTTGTAAGTGCAAGCCAACTAACTCATCAAAAGTGAGTGGAGCAGCCCTGAGCATAATGGTCAATGAGGTAACAAATATGCCATATGAATGAGCCATGCTGTTGAGGGTGATAGAGACCAATTTCTTGTCTTCTGTGTCCTCATCAATAGTTGCGAGCCAGTAATCTTAGCAATGTGCTCTAAAATAGTTTGACCTTCCAGCATGGACAAGTCATTGAGCTTATTGTTCAAAGCAATGCTTCTTGCCTCATTCTTGACATTCCAAATACTTTTCAGCTTGTCCCAAGCATTCTTTGCATGCATGCACGACTTAATGACTTGTTGTGCATCTTCACTCATAATGCAATCAAAGACAAAGCTTGGGCATCCCTGCGATCAAACCTCTTCTAATCCTCTGTGGCAGCAACCTGGGTAGTGGCAGTAGAACCCTGGGTGGTAGTGGAAGATGCACTCGTGCTAGGTGTACCAGCTCTAGTCTCATCCATAAGCCTTTGCCAACCAAAATATTCTTGAGTGTAAATGAACACAAAGCATGGTTGGGTCCATCCAACTTATCTGCCTCACTCGTGATACCAAAATTCCCATTGAGAGACATGATTGCAAGCTCAATAATAAAGGCAAATGTACTTGCAAATAAAATGCAACTGAAAGGCAACTAGCTGCTATGCAATCACTGCAATGGCGTACACTAATAGTGGCTGCTCTGAAATAGCAGAGAATCTGTCCCAAAAATATCTGCTCAAAGCACAATCCCTTCCGGGATACAAATTGCGATCAAGAAATATATTTCTGCCCCTAAAATATCATGAATCACAGCTAAACAATGGCTCAAAATGCAATGCCAAACATTGGCTCAAATTGCAATGTACTTGTGCCCCAAAATCAGCTTAAATCCCAGCCAAACACTGGCCCAATTTCTTGCTCAATAGGCATCCAAAAGTGCATACACCTTCAGCCAACACTTGGCTTCAAAATGCAAACTACCTGACCAATAATTTGAGCTGGATATGCATCCCCAAAACTGTCCCAAATGCACACACTCAAACTCTCCAAATGCACTTGTACTCCAAGTACTCCGAGGACACTAGTGCAAGGCAACTGAATGCACGGGCTGCAAGTACAACCTAGAAGAGGCTCGAAATGAGCGAAGGCAAGGACCAATGCCAGAGCAAGAGCTTCACCGGGCGAACTGTATGGCAAAAGTGTATGGCTGGTCTGTACACTTGTACGGATTGATGGCGAGCTGATTGTACAGGCAGCTGCAGGTGTATGGGCTGTACGGAAACAGTCCGTACAGTTGTACGGACTGGTACAGCTAACTCCGGATGCTGATGGCGGTTGTATGGCGAGCTGATGGCGGGCTTTTGATTTTGTACAGTCATACGGACTATACAGACTGGATGTACAACGGGTGCAGCAGGTATGGGAGCTCGAGCTGATGCAGGAGAACAGCACACGGGCTGTAGTGAGCTGGGGAGCTGAGCTCTCAAGCTCTCACGAACTGTGGGTGAGCAAAGGAGTAGGCAGCCAGCAATGAAACTTTCTTCTCTACGATAGAAGTGCGACGGGAGCACGCGGGAAGGAAGTGGGCTGGATCGACTAGCTCTAATACCACATGTAGGAACAAGAATGGAGAAGGATTGTGAACACAAGAGAACAAGAACTGAACGAGTGAACTCCAACTGAAATGTTCAACCTAATGAAGTACAAGTACTTGGTATATATAGTCCAAGTATTAACACACAAAATAGACTAAGTCCTAGTCTATCCTACGCCACCATATCATTGTATATCTCTACAGAGGAGAGGGTGGGGGACGGCCCCTAGGGGGGTGATCTTTCCATATGTTCTCCTTGGTAGCTTTCAACTTCCACTCCAACACCAGCCCACTAAAGCTGCACTCTGTGGCTCACCCTGCTTGTTAGTAGCAAACCAACAGAATATTATCAATCACTGTACCACATGTAGTAAACAATGAGCATGACATAACATGTTCAAGTAAGCCCAATAGCAGCACATCAATTCATCTCTCCAAAATTGACTTCATATCACTCATGAAATCAATTCATCCTAATTTTGAAACCAAAGAAAGAGAGAAAAAGATTACCAACCATAAATCAATAAAACATATGATAACTGCGTTAGAGAATACATGTTGTATGGCACCCATAGTATACTTCAAGATAATATTCAGCTCTTATACCCCATCATTTCTTACTTTGTACAACAATAAGATAGTGCCACTTGAAATTGTCAAGTGACAAACCAGTGTGAAAAGAGCCTATTACATGTAATCTAAACATACTTAGGTTTTCTCAACCGCCTGGATACTTGATTGTACATCCTGTATTTACAAAGGACACCTGAAATTGTGTGCAGAATCATATGTGAATGGCTCAACATAAAGATGGCAAGGAAAATATGCATAGCAAGGAGAGTCAGACAAGGGAGCGCATCACAAAGGGGATAGAGATAAAAATACACTATGCTAAAGGTTTTTAAAAAGCATCTGACGTCATGAATCTAAATCCAAATATCTGATGTGCAGTCACCACCTGGATAGCGCACCTCATGTGCAAGTGCTGGCCCTTCTGGCTCATTCCCAAAATCGACAAGAAAGTTTTCATTAATTGACAAGCCTCCTTTCTCTGTGTCACACTCGATCTGCAACAGATGGGATCCCTGTTCAATCAACTCAGGGTAGAATTGCTTATCCCAGGTACTGAAGAGTGAGTTTGTGGCATATAGGCGTTTTCCATCAAGACTAAGTTGTATCATTTGGGGCCCACCTCGCAATGACTTTCCCTGTGATGACACCAGCAGCCAGGTAAATAAAACAGGACAATCAAAGAGACCCTGACTTGTACCAAGTAACAATAATAAAAGAGGGATTCAGCCATATTATTAATGAGAAAACCTACTTTCCATTCCATTTTTTAACAATTACTTTTATAAAATAAGGAATTACCTTTACTTTGGGAAGGCTAGTCTGTGACAGCTCTCCATTTTCCTGCACTCTGAAAACTTTGCTGCCCTTGTAAAACACTCCCCCAACCCACAATTGACCAGTTAACACTGGCTTTTCAGGGTCTTCAATGTTATATTGGCGAATATCTCCATGAAGCCAATTTACAAAGTAAAGAAATCGGTCATCTAAGGAGATGACACAGTCCGTGATGAGGCCTGGCATTTCAGGTAGAACCCAGTTTTTGACTTTCATAGATGGGACAGTTATGGCAACCTGCACAATTATGCTTCGTATCTTAGTAACTTATTCCAGGTTTCTATAAAGTTGAACAGTATACTATCCATACCCTGCATGAAAACAGGGACTGTACCTCGTGATCCCACGTTTCATCATCCTTTTTAAAAAATCGGACCATGGTGCTGCTCAGTGAACATGCCACAAATCCAACTGCCTTGTCCGGATTGTGTAGAAACCTCACCTGTTCAAAGCCTGTGTCAGCTATTCATTGGACATACCTATTGCCTACTTTCTTACTTTTTTTGCAAATTAGGTTGAATTTAATTGTACTGAAATTAGAAAATCACTTACCTCTAATGGAATTAAGCCCGTATTTCCAAGGTCTAAGGTCTGCTTCAAAGTGCCATCAGGCCAGTCGTATACAAAAAGATGGCGTCCATAGAGGCCATCTGCAACATGTTGAGGGTTGAACCCTTTGGTGAAAGCAGAAGGGGCTCCCCATGAAGAGCTTATCATTGTCTTGTGACGTGGCTGATACCAGAAGTCATAGCCGAAGAAAGGACTATGTCCTGGTTTCTCCCACCTGTAAGAAATTATATTTAAAAACTTTAAGGCAAGTGCAGCAACTTAGCATGGGGATGGTTACGAGGAGCCTTTGCAAATAAAAGGATGCAATCTAGTCTCTTTCAACATTTATAAACCCCTGCAAATTACAAACTTAACAAAATATTCATCCTATTGTAATGCAGTCATAATCTGTCCTAAAAGTATATGTATTAGTTGGCATACAATGATGCACTAATGCCATTTTTTAAGTAAAGAGAGCGAGAGAGAGAGAGAAAGAGAGATTCTATCAATGTGCACAGGAGACCAAAGGTCTATGGGACAAGAAAAAAACCATCCAATACAACAGCTTAGGGAGGGCACATGGCAGCTCCCTAGGAGTGCATAAAGCAACTCCAATTATTTAGAGTAACTAAATTCTATCCTAACCTATATATAATTGGCCATACAGCATTTTAAGACTGATAGTCGTTTGGTTTTGATTTGCATTCCTTCATGAGCACTATTCCTCCTCGCTACACTGCCCACTTTCCATCCTTCCTGGCAGTCTTAACTTTGGCCAACTACATCGCTTTATCCTCAGCTATCCATAGCTTAGTTCCTTTCAGCTTGTAGGATTGTCGTAGGATCTTGAGTCTTAGATCTCGCGAGTTAAATGTAATAACAGCATGGCCTTTAAGATGACTAATACGGACTGCTGAAGCTTCACCATCATCCTCAGAGTTATCGGGCTTGTCATCCTCATCTGCTGTCCAGTCAATGTTAGGCATTGCTGCTTTAACAAGTGCTAAAGTATCACTGAATGAATCCTCCTCATTGTACCATCCATTTGGGAGTCCCTCAATTCTGATTTTTAATGCCTTATCCTGTCTGATTTCATGTTCCGGAGACAATTCAATAAGACATTGGTGCATTTAAACTTGAAAATGTCAAAGCTTGATAACCGAGGCAAGAATCACACTAATGAAATGCAACATGTGTCATCTTGTCAGGTGTAAACAACGTGTATGCAGATTTTCTGCTGCCAATAGAAGTAGTCACAACACATGCATGCATTGGGCAGTGTAGCTGGTAAACCTATGCATTTTACAATCATTGTCACATAAATAATAGATAGATACATGTAAAAGACGAGAGCATAGCCTGCACAACATGAGAGGTAAAGGGGGGGAGGGGAACATAAAATAATCTGATACCAAATAGCCAAGTATTACACAATAAAAAGCACAACCACGTAGAAGATTATCTCAAAGAAACTGAGCAGGGCATCTCCTTTAGAATCTATTAAGAAGACATACTTCATATTTGTGAAATGACTGCGTAGCCATGCTTCAATATGATTATCAACAAGAGACATTAAATGTGATGAGAGAAGTGTTGAAGCAGACTAGAAAAGGAAAGAGTGGCAGAACTTGTGCAATTGGGCCTTGGTAGCATGTATGCGTATTTGTGACAATGGGTGTCCGCATATATGCCAGCGCCTGCATTAGGTATGCATGAATGTTGGTGTGGACAAGAGGCATTGCCCTTATCTACACTTGCCATCAGTCACACCGACTTTATATGTGGCATTTTGTCTCAATCATAGCAACAAAAGGCATCTGTCTCAATCTAGCAACAAAAGGCATCTGTCTCAACCCTAGCAGCAAAAGGGCCCTTGTACCGATCTTGAACCTCCGCCAAGAATGTGACAAAAGAAGTTTCAACCCCTGTTGCTGGGATTGAGATATGGAGGAAGCAAGAAAGCCAACCTCTCTAACAGCAACTGATTTCAGACCATTTGCAATGGAAATATGATTTTACCACAAAAAAGACAGAGGACATAATTAAGATGCACAGTGTAATTGGCAACACACAGAAAATGCTTTGCACCTATGCAATGATCCAAGATGCGGAGCGGCTCCTTGTTGGAATGATTGAGGAATCAAGACTGATTGGGAAGGACTCAATACTTCTCAACAACTTGGTGTACAAGTAGAGAGAATTAGAGGAGGCAACCTCTGTTCTAGACAAGGAAAATAGGGAACAATGCCGGAAAGACTTGGAAAAACACTTGTGCATGGATCTAGGTGTCCCTCAAGGTTGTTCGACAGGTATAGATAGCTCAATAAAGTCGACAGAGGTCTAGGTAGTCAGTGGCACACCAGGTAGTGGAGTTGCCCAAGGGATTTCCTCGACCTGTCACCAATGCATAGCTGCCTCTAGGTGTCATCTTAGGTGGACAACCAGATCTAGGGCTGCCAGGATGCAGCCACAAGAAGCAACTAAAGCAAGATCAGATGTGTAGACAACCACATGACCAGCAACAGCAAGGTGGAGCTGCCATACGTAAGCCATGAAGCCAGATACCTACACATCAGTAACAACTGTATGGGCTGGCAAAATCGGGCGTACAATCACCCATACAGCCACATGGCCAGCAGCTACGGCAGAAATAGGCAGTCCACCCCTGCAGATCCATTGCCCCTGCCTGCCCTTGAGTCAGCCAGCAGACTAAGGACGAAGGCCATGCCTATGACAAAGGATCACTCCCCTCATTCAAGTACCACCTCAATAGCCAGCCTTTAGCAGTAGTCTCTAGCACCTAGCAACCAAACCTACGAGCAAGAGCAATAAGCCCTTCAGCATACAGCCACAGCCAACCATCCTCGGACTCATTACGAGAAGAGAATTTCAAGAGCCTCTACTTCATCTGGTCACCCATTACTCTACCTCTACGAGGCATCCCTAAGGGATTTCTTCCAAGTTGTATTCAGAAATATGGGCTTGGCTCATGCCTAAGGCAAAGCAACAAAGAAATACTTTCTACAAGAAGGAACGAGGAGGGGGAGGGACCAACTCCGTATTCAATGCTTCTGGTCTTAAGCAAGCATGTATGTCATATACAGGCCTCTTCCGTAAGAAGGATCGATTACATCACACATAGGGATCAGACATGCCAGCAGAAGGTCTTATTGAAGGGGTAATAAGTTAAATCTGTGTCCTCTCTCCCCTTTTCCTCCCTGCCCCCTCTTCCTCTCCGAACCAGTAATGTTGGATCCCACATGTTTGTTGTGATGAAGACATGAAATTCACTTCATTTCATAGATCCTATTGTGTCTCTCTCTCTCTCCCGATGGGACCTTAGTCAGGCTCACTACTCATCACCGACATCCCGACATATGAGCTTTCCTTCAGTTCATGCTGTCCCTAGTTTCACTATATTAATAGTCCGTTGGAGGTGTGACACCTCTGATTCCCCCCATGGAGGTGTACTCTCTCTTTGGTCTCATAGGATTTTGTGGCCTTCTATAGATGTTCATAAATCTCTCTCTCTCTCTCTCTCATACACACACACACACACACACACAGAGAATAAAAAAAAGCAACTAGCAATGCACATATAAGAGCAAAAGAAACTGTGAGTATAAGAAATTTCATAAACTTGTAAAGTTAACTGACCGACCTTCCTTGCACATTGAATGCTGAATCAAGGAGGAGAAATCCAGCACCCTCAGCATTGCCATCTTTATCACCAAGGCAGGAGATTAAAATTGTCCCATTATCTAAGCAATGCGAAGTGTGAGGGTACGCCATGCCTGTCTTTGTTATTATTTGCTCAGGCTCTATAACTTTGTGCAGGAAAGGTGACCTTGGATTTTGAGCAGTATCAACAACATAAACTCTAGTCGAGCTGCACAATCAACAAGAAAGCGAAACAATAAATGCCAGCACCCAGATTCATTTTATTTCAATCACCAGTAAGTACTGCAGCATCGAAGCATTATTCCATGCATTCACATAAACTTTTACCTATCCCTACCAACAAAGAAAAGAAGGGAAATTGATCAAAGTCCATGGCATAATGCTCTGACCAGCATATATATTAGAGATAAAAGACTTGCATGTCTCCATATAAACGCAAACAGACGTCCAAACGCATAAGTGCACAAATGCAAAGATATCTACATGTAGAGACGCAATCCCAAGATGAAAAATCAGTTTTGACAAATGTTAGCAAGGAGAGATTAGTATGTAAAGAAACCCGTTCAACAATCAGTAGAAATACTTATAATCCTCTTAAAAATGCGAATGTATCTGAAAGGACTCATAAAACTGACAACAGTGAAGATTTAAGGCATAACTTTATGAGCTGAAATAAATACTTCAAGATTTTTCTGCCACACTCTCCTGCCCCCGGGGGAGAAAAAGAAGAGGACAGATGTACTTGTTTGACTGCCCACCCAAGGCAGCTTGTACCTTCACAAAGCATGTGAATCATAAATGAATGGTATTAATCCGCACATCCTTCATCTCTTACGCATGTGACCATGTATAGAATTAGCAAAAAGGGCCTCGGACTAACGACCAAAGACTAGCCAACGAGGATGTGTTGAAGATCATTGCCCCAGATGGCCCCACATAAGCCCCCATATGAGGAGGACAAGGTGGCAAGTGATGAAACAATTCGGATCTGGGCTTCACATTGAAGCCAGAATAACGGAGGTTAAAGCCAGAATTGGCTCCGGATGTGACCAGGATCGGGATTTGGATGGAAACCTTACTGGGTTCTAGATATGAAACTTGGACTATGTTTCGGGTTAGGTAATCTTGGACTGGGCTCCGGAAGCCATGAGTCTCGGGTTGGACTCCAATGGCAAGTAACACTACAGGATTCTCAGAATGGGTGCTGGGAGGGCAGGATTCCCAGGTGGGACACAGATGATAGGGAGTCTGGCTAACACATTAATTCAAGGGTTGACCTAACATGCTAGAGATCTGGAGATATTCTCCGTAACCACTGTTGGGGCAACTTCCAGGCAGCAATCACGGACTGATTTCAGAAGTCAAACAGGAACTACACCGTCGTGTCCATGATTGCGGGTAGGAGAGGTAGCTCGATGGTGAAGGACAGTCGACTTGATAAGGCAAGCGTATTGCTAGTTAGAAAAGATACATAGTTGTGCTAGCGACGACGGGGCTTACCAACATAGAGTAGTTGCAAGTCCACACCTTTCACATTATTGGTTCATCATGGTAGAATCACTTATGATATTATGTTTCTGAATTAGAATAGCAAGCTATATGACAACAATTTTAGAGATTGGAAATTCAAGATGGTGAAAATCTTCTAGCTAAGGAAATTGTTGGACAATATCACACAGATAGGGAAGAAACCTAAGCCTTGGGCAACATCTTCAATAACTCCACTCACTCTTAATCAAGTTCAAGAGAGAGCAAATAAACAATCAAATTAGGATGAGAAGACACAATTAGCATTGAATATAATCAATTTCAATGTTAAAGATCTCTCACAATTTCTGAGCCAAGGTGTTGAGCAACATGAGTGAGATTGAGGGAGCACACACATGGTTCTATAGGACATCTCTAAGGAGGCACACGGAATCACATGAAAAAAAAAACAGGAGGCTTGCTAGATTGCAATGCCCTCCACACACACATAAGAATAGACTCACGCACGCACATGCATGCATGCGCGCACACACACACATGTGAATTGCTGCTATCCAACACTAGCTACTAGAATGAAAGCATATGGCTAGAAATGCAGCAACTAAATTGCAAACACACAAATGAACCCCACATATAGCGAACCCTGACTGAGGAGGTGAGGAGGGAGAAGCTTTCTTATGGCTTCTCACAGAAGCTAGGGCTCCAGCCCTATCCTATCTGGCACACTGACACAAATGTGCCCAACCAGAATGCATCAAACACATTACATTCGAGTGAGTGAGATGGTGAGTGAATGTCTGTGTGACATGTGGCAAGCCACAAGATATAGACCAGTGGAATGGTGCCATGCGCAAACAACCTACTCATTCATGATGGATGTATGCTGGGGCTTGCCGCATCATGTGGGCCTCTAACCCTATCCATGACATAGCATCATGGATGTCCTAACCTAGGACCTAAGGTCTATCTACCACTCATTTTGACCTTTAACTAATCCTAACACAAAATTGCCCCAAATGGTAATTTACTGAACTAAATTCAAAGTCAAAGCATCGGTCTGCACAGTCCCGAACCTGGCTGCTCCCGCTGTCCCCCCTCCCAACATCTCCTCCTTCCCGCAGCCCCTTCCACCTCCTCCGCCATCGCTCCCCCTCGCCACCTCTTCCCTCTACCTCCTCCGCTACCTCTACGCCCCCCCCTCCCCGTCTCCCCTTGCCTACCCTCCCCACCTCCCCCCGCCTTGTCTCTCCACGCTGTCCCCCCCCCCCGCCTCCCCTCTCCACTTCCCCGCTCCCCCTCCTCCTCCCCTCCCCGCTGTTTCTTCCGCCTCCCCCGCTGCCCCTCCCCACCGCCTTCCGCCGCCTCTACCACCTCCCCCCTCCACCTTCTCCGCCTCCTTCTCTCCTCCCCCCCCCCCCCCGCTGGCCTCTTTCTCCCACCTCCTCTTCGCCTCTTGCCCTCGCCTTCTCTCCCTCCTCGTCTTCTCCCCCCCCCCCCCCCTTCTCCACCTTCCGCCCTCCTTGCCTCCCTCCTTCCTCTTCCATCCTTACCCCCCTCACTCCGCCTCCCCCTCTGAAGTTTTTCTCCCATTTCTTCTTCCTCCTTGTAGGGGGAGCATTTGCGCTTGTTAAGGCGAAAGAAAACCTTGGTGGTGACCCTTGGTCTGGCCAAAGGAGCTCTATGGCAGCACCCTCGAATCCCACGACCGTTAATGTTCTTCTTTCCCCATCTGACAAGCAACAGGTACAGCAGGTAGTTCAGTCCCTCCAGGACAAGGCGCTTGTGGGCAGAATTGTGGGCCTCATGCCTACACGGAGACAAGCGCAAGAGTGGATCCAAGCGAGCTTGGCATTAGAAGGAGACCACATCCAGGAGGTCACCATATATGGACGAGGCGTTTTCCTCATCCAGCTGAGCTCCCCCGACATTGCCTTGACACTTGTGGAGCAGAGCCCCATCCTCCTCGGCCCACATCTTGTTTACCTCTTTCCTTGGTATCATGGGTTCACAGTGGAGGACATGGATAAGACACACCATGTTCCACGTTTCCTAGTTACACTTTGCTTCCCAGGGCTCCCCAAGGAGTATCGAGCCATCCTCCCTTCCATTGGTCGGACATTTGGCACAGTTCTCGAGTCCCCGCCAGAGTCGATCGCCTCAGTTTTAGCAGATGATGGAGTCCCCAGGATCAGACCGGTGGTTGAGAGCCCAGGGTCCCTCCCAGAGTTGATCCTTCTCGAGACCCTTGAAGGGGGCACACTTGGAGATTTCTGGGTTACCAAGCTAGTGTCTTTGGTGCAGACAGATGGGTCACCTCGCCAAAGATTTCCCCCGTGGCCTCCCTCGTGCACCTCCCCCCCCCCTCTCCGCAGAGTAGACAGAGTCAGCAGGCCTGGGCCCAGCGTCCTCTCAGGCAGGAGCAGTAGGAGTCTCAAACCCCTTGGGTTACCCCCTCAGAAGGGGACTGGACCCAAGTTAAAAAGAAAAAGAACCCAAGCAAGCAGGCCCGCAAGCGCCGCAGGCAGAGGGCCAATCACAGAGAGAGGGACAGGATTGACCGAGAGGCCCCGAAGGAGGAACAGCAGGATCCACCTCCTCCAGCAGCAAGGGCTACCGCCCATCCAGACGGTCCTCCAGCTTCGGAGGTTCAGCCTCCGATTCCACCCTTGCTACAGCATATAACATGAAGAGGGACAAGGGAATCTAGTGTAGCAATACATGAAATTGGTTCGAGATCAATGGGTTGCAATTCATCAAAGAACAGAGTCGACCCAAATTGTCAGGCTATGGGCATGCCTCCCCGAGCTACAAAGGTTTTGTGATGACCATGACTACAGGATAAAGATTGAGGGCACCATGTGTTTGCATTGTGCTCAAGAGACTAGTCGTGGCACCAATCAAGCAAGAGACAAGAGATGCCTTCAAAGATCAAGGCTCCCAATCTTGAATTTTCGTTGTGCATTTGAGGGTAGCTCAGGGTCTCAAAATATGACATGGTATCCGAATCTTTTGAATCACATGCCATGCGTTACCGACTCAAAGGAGGCTCAACTCAAGATGCTAGTTGGATGCCCATCCCCAAGCTTGGGGAAACCAGCAAGCTTGATGACTCCAACTATCATTTGTGGAAGATGAAGGTCCCATGTCTAGCAGATAACTACCAGAACAAAGTTGTGATTTGAACATATCAAGAATGCTGCCAGAGCCATGACCATTGTAGTAGATCCACGTGTGGTGCAGGTGGGTTGTGCAGGATGCAAAGGTGTTAGCCACTGTCATTGGAACTACTACAAACACCATCCTCTCTCACATCCAATTGGTTGAGATGTCAATGGAAGCATGAGAGATGCTCCAAGAGATGTTTCGAGGTTGAACAAAGTTGTGATTTGAACATATCAAGAATGCTGCCAGAGCCGTGACCATTGTAGTAGATCCGTGTGTGGTGCAGGTGGGTTGTGCAGGATGCAAAGGCGTTAGCCACTATCATTGGAACTACTACAAATACCATCCTCTCTCACATCCAATTGGTTGAGATGTCAATGGAAGCATGAGAGATGCTCCAAGAGATGTTTCAAGGTGAATAATGCAGCCCAGATCCTTGACCTCGAAAGGACGCTCTATCACATGAAGATAAACAAACGGACATCTAGTGCAGAAATACATCACCAAGGTCAAATGGTTTGAGATCAACTAGTTGCAATGCTTCATCTGGTGGCTGGAAACTTCGAGAGAACAAAGGGAACTGTAACAAGAGCTGGAATTGACATTGCAAGAGGGGTGAGGGGTTCTCTTTTTTTATTAACAAAGACCATATAGGTGGACATCGAAGAATTTATTAATTTTCCAACAGAAATACTGCATTACACAAGAATAGTTTCCCCTCTTCCTTTTGCGATGATATGATGCTCCTTGTTTCTATAAGTGAAAACAAGTGCCCTCTTGGGCATGATGAGATGTATGCCTTTCCTATGGAACCAAGGCATCCCAAAAACTAAATCGAACTGATCCAATGGTGAAATGAAAAGGTCCTCCTGACCCACATAATCTTGAATATGGATCCTAAGCTTGCCAATAAGAGGCGTCACTGATACTGACCGTCCTTTAAAAATCTGCCAGGCATCAAAAGATTGCCCTAATTACTCTGTCTTGATCCCTGGCTGCAAAGCTAGGTTGTGTGAGATGAAGTTATTGGATCGAACAAAATCAACATGTTCTGATTTCTTACTTTGCCCCATGAGATAAGTTCTCTAGCCTCTGGATTGGCCACTCTCCCTAGTACGTCAAGGACTCCTCCCACCAAAGTCTTTGATGGTTCTCTCACTTTTTCTATTTCTGTGAGTTCTTGGACCTTTCACGCAATCAACAGCCAACTACTCCGCTGTCCCGCATCCAAAACACTTTCCTTCCTTTCGAAAGGTCTCAATCTATTCTAGAGTGAACTTGGATTTTCCTTTGTAGGATTTTGGTTCACCCCTTGGCTTTTTGTGGCTGAGATTCTTTCTTTTAAAATTGTGGTGGCAAAGAGGACGCCTTTCTCATTCCTCCTAGTAAAAAAATCTTCTTTTTCTATACCCTTTTCTTTGCCTTCTCAAGAAACTGCTGATAGAAGGCTTTCTTGAATTCTATTCATGCCTTCGGAGCTTTTTGGCAAGTAATTGAGCACTCCACTAGGCGCTGGCCATGTCATGAGATGTAGACTTACCATCCCAAGCTTGGAGGATTCTTGAAACTTCTTGGTACCAAAAGCCACATCAAATTGGCGCTCATTAACCAATGCAAAGCAAAGCAAAAATGAAACTTGTTCTAGTTAAAACCAAAATCCACTTTCTTTGACAGAGTCAATGAAATTTCTCTTTATTTCTTACAAATTCGTGACAGTAGGCCCATATTGAGATAGTGAGAGGGGGGTTTGGAGATTAGTGCCCCACATGTGAGCCCAACATCCCCATCACCATCTCTTCACAGTCGAGAACTACTGAACATACCAACTGGGTCAAAACTGAGTGAAGCATTCAGTGTGTGCTATTACTGGTCAAAGTGGGTCATAGAGAAGTGCTTTGAAGATCATGCATCTGGTGCAACGCCCCCCCCCCCTGGCCCTCCAAAAAAAAAACATCCGCATGCCAATATTTTCAGAGCCAAGAAGGAACAAGCACAACAAAAGGGTGCCGCCCGGCAACCACACTCATCAGGGGTCCATGCAAGCATTCTCCTAAGGGCAGAGTAGATATACCAGTGAAAATGTATTAAGACCCGCCGCAAAACATTTCCCCGACCAATTCCCCAAGCCGGTGAAGGAAGAATAGTTGAGCAACCTTTCAGTACATGAAAACTGATCGACCAAAGGAGATGGCTTAATTCCGGTGGACATCACAAAGTCAATTTCGTGGTAAAGATGCCATGGATTTTGCTTCGCAACAACCGCCACGGTTTGATGACATGCGGCATAATCACACAGATCATGTTGCGCCAACGGACATTTCTTACGCTCTGTTGGTAATGGAGTGATGATAATGGAAGGTCTAGATGCTTTAATTGTAATCTATATGAACATATGAAAATGAATTTCATTTGGTCTTCTATGTATCTCAAGTATAAAACAAGTGAAGGGAAAAGAATCGATCCCGTCCCCATCGTTGAGATGCAGATTAGACGCACTAAAAAAATGACTCAACACTATAGTCATTCAGCTGGACTCATCATATAGTGTTTTTTATATGAAGGATGAAACGCTTGCTAAAAGTCCTTACACAAGCGAAGGAAGGATGAGGAATCGTCGATTTGCGGAAGCGTCGCCATGGCAGGAGCTGCATGCATTCCAACCTGTATGATGAAGCTCATCATCCAAGTACTGGGCAGGCAGTCTATGCACAACTTGAGAGTAAGTTGACGAGTTGGGATCGACATCCACGGTGGCCAAGTAGTCGGGCTTGCCTTTGCCAGTCCCTGCGCAGATGGGTGCAACGAATTGACGGAAAAAGTGACGGAGAAAACAGAGGCAAAGAGTGATGAAAGGAAGCATATACCGGAGTAAACAGCAGTGACATAGAGAAGATGTTCACGAGGACCAGCCATGGCAGCGAGGGGGGTAGCAAAACCAGGGCCGGATTGGAGGCAGCAAGAACCGTCGGCCATGATTGTCGACAGAATTGTTCAATTGGCGACAGAATTGCAAACTCACAATTCAAAGGTGACACAATTCACGACGATCTTATCCCCCCACCCCCCCCCAGGGGGGATGCACCTACACTCAACCAGGGGGGATGCACCTACACTCACCAAGGGGGGGATGCACCTCTAGGGACCCACCCCGGCTTTGGACCTGTGGGCACTGGGTCCATCGCTCTGGTAAAACAAGCCCAATGAGGCTTCCGTTGCACAATCTTTCTAATTACAAAGATCCGCCTCGAAAACCTCATTAGAGTCCATCGGTTTAGCTCTTGCGAATGTCGACCAGAACTGGGCATCGGGGGTCATTTGCCACCACCGACGGGGAGGAGTGTAAAAGAACCGTTTCGAATGTCGTGCAGAATTGGGTATTGGGGCTCATTTGCTACGTGGGAAGGAGTGTAAAGAAACATTTCTTACAGTTGCTATTACAAAAGCACATCAAACTACTTTAAAGAGCAAAAACAGTAAGAACAAGCTCATACTTGGCCAACCATGCACGCATGCAATTATAATTCACGAACAAGTATCAAATTTTTAAAGAAATCCGCCTCTTCTGAAAACTACACTAGTGCTAAATCCTTCACATGGAAAGGCATCCTAAGGACATTATGTAGTATGGATTCTTATGTAAATTCCAACCTTTTCTAAAGCCCTAATGACATGGTGGGAAAAGGGTTTTTATGAGAAAAACTAATTCCCCACGTTAAATATCATAAAGTTTGGTGAAAATGTGGATTGTATGTCATTTTCAACCCTCAAATGCTTCACAAAGTCTTTTTTCCCACAAAACTATTGACCTCAAAAGCTCACTAGTTTAGTGGAAAAAAAGGCAGAGGACCACATGTCACCTTAGAATTAACTTCCCATTTCCCATGAAACTATCACAATGTCACAAGGCCTTAACAATGCATGCAATATCTAGTGGTGGAAATACCAAATTGCAATGCGATATGTATAGTAAACTCTTGCTCCATGCAATGTCCTGTCAAAGTTTGAAAGCGTGTCACTTCTATGTACGCATGAGACAAGCAGATGGACATACATGAATGCCCTTATGTAGTATCCTCCTCTCTTTTTTGCTTGTAACCATTAGGTAAGTTATGTAAAAATATATATATTCTGTAAAGGTGCCTTTAAATGTTGAAGGAATTAACTCCTTGATAACATTGCCCAAGGCTAGACTACTTGTTAACGTTGCATTTAGGACATTGTGGAAATAAGGCCATCCTTATGTCCTTAATATGCGCAAGTTTCAATCTTTTCTAAGGAAGCATGGAATAGTGTAGTGGTCGCAACGTCACATTCTAGTGGGTCTTGAAGGCACCATAACAAGCATCACTTTCTTTACACCTTCACCACTTAGCAAGCATTGTGACCATCTTCTTGACATTAAGAGAAATCCTAAACAATAGTTTATGGCACGTGTCACTTTGGACCGTTAAAAACTAACAATGCTAGGACTTTGTACCACATATCTTAACCCTCAACACCTAACCACCCACATATATAGCATTTATGCCCTCTCTACCACATTCTTTGCAAATCCCTTTTCCCATATTCAATAAGCTTTGTTGCCACAAATTTGGATTGTAGATGTTGCTTGGGTATCTTGGCCCTTAATTAGGATGTAACTCACCATTCACAACTGTTTATGTTAAGGCCTAAAGCAACATCTCTAACAAGCTTATACCATGGGGACTTATCTCTTGCACATGATGCATTTTGGAAGTATCAATGATTAACAAAGAGAAGCTCACATAAAGAGAGATACAACAACAACATCTACAAAGCAACAAAAGAATCGAATGAAGTGCAATGTATTTCAGCCCTAATCCTTCCATCACATAATGCCATAAGGAGGAGAAATGACTTTTTACATCACATCAACTTGGACATCTATAACATTGGTGTGGCTAACTTCATAACTACTTGACCTAACTTCTTACCACACATTGTGCATGCAGGTATTTACACGTACACATACGTGTTGGATGCGGAGAGAGAGAGAGAGAGAGAGAGAGAGTCTTCACTACCGCATGTCTTATAATTGCTAATTAGAGTGTCAATGTGATAGCTAGCATGATTCACCTTCCAAACACCAATCATATGCATGTATGTGCATGCGTGTGTGCGCATGCATTCATGTGCACACATTTGTGCATGTGCCTTAGAGCATCTTTGATCCTCCACGTCTCTAATTGCTAGCTCTTAGATGAAGCCAACCCATCCCTTTCTTCTGCGCATGCATTCATGTGCACACATTTGCGCATGTGTCTTAGAGCATCTTTGATCCTCCACGTCTCTAATTGCTAGCTCTTGGATGAAGCCAAAACCCATCCCTTTCTTCTTTGTTAAATCACCAATGCGTTTCCAACAAGTGTAGCACTCTAGAAACTTGAATCCCTCATGACTAAATTATGGTCTTCTGATCTCATTTGGTAGGCATATTTCTAGAGTGTTTGGATATATTCCCACATTGATATCTTGATTTACATTTCCATAAAACATAAAGGAGTCATGGTTAGTCATCTTTTTCTATATGTGCAACTCTCGCTAGGTGCTAGCATGATGATGCAATCAAATGGAACTTGTAAGAGGAAATATAGTATACATGAACCATTCTTTGATTTACAATCAGATGGCTATAAAGGAAAAAAACCTCCAATTGTGACCTCTAGGACTTAATTGACCTTAAGAAAAAGATTGGCATGAAGAAAATTTTCCAATTGTGATAAGGCTTGTGTTCCAATCATAACGCACCTCAAAAAAGGCAATATCCAAAAAAGGTTCAATTGTTAGCTCAAGGGAAAGTTCCAATTGCGACCTCAACGAAAGTGTTCTTGTGATCCATCAAGAGAATTATTCAAAATTGTGACAAGACAAGAGACTTATCCACAATAGGCATTTTATAAAATAAGATAAACAAAAAGGAGTAAAAGTTTCAAAGGATATAATAAAAGCCAATGTACAATGTTAATCAATTGCACTTGAAATGTATGCCTATCAATAACTTTGTGTATAAAGGATTAAAAGGGAAAGTTAAACTTATAAGGATTAAAATGGAACCTAAGCTTTTGCCTCTAAACTTCAAAAAGAGGTTCTCCTATTACTTTTAGTAATAGGATTCTCTTGACTTCTTTTTGAAGTTTAGTGGCAAAACCTTAGGTTCCCTTTTATATGATCTCTTCCATTAGTCGGTCTGTAAAATATTTTTGATATTGCATTATTCTCTTCATTTGTTCACTACCGATAGTTCTTCTTTGATTTTCTGTAGATTGAACAATTGTAATCTCTTGAATCCTTGTAAGTGATTTTCTTCTATAGGTCCTTGTCTATGTGATATACATATAGTTTGTACTTTGGAGATGCTTGGTACTGTGGTAACCTGAAATGTTGAAACAGAGTGAAAATATTCTGTTGTATATACAGAATCATGCAAAGAAACTATATTTATTTTTGCCTCTGTCATGAGAAAATGAAGGAGCTTGAAGGTGGCACACAGCGTGACGAAGGAGGTGCGAGGAAATTGGTTAAATCTTTGTCAAAGGAAAACACAGAGACCAAGGAGCTGCGATGGAGCTGCGAGGGAGATTGGACGGAGAAGTGAATGCACACACTCAACTCACTTAGATAATGAAAGGTCTAGAGAACCATGTCATAAATCTACAATACTAAGTGCAGTAGAGCTGAGCATTGTGGGTAGAGGAGGTAGACAAATCCTGAATGAGAAAAAGGTACCAGCAAGTTTAGCAACCACATGGATCGCCATTGGGTAGTGTAAACTATCACTAGAAGAATGAAAAAGGAGAAGAATATAATTAGTGACAACTTGATTGCAAGGGAGGCCATCGTTCAGCACGCATAGTACTGAAGTGCATAGTCAACAACCCAAGTTCTCACTGAGCCAAATACTGGTAGAGATGCTACATGCGGTCGTTGGGAGCTAGGGAGAAGCAAAGTAGCACATACTGTGAGGCGAGCAAGGGAGGTGGATGGCGAGATGAGTAAGCCACAACTGGTGAGGAGAAGGGCATAGTTACAAGGGCATAAAGCAGGGGGATCGAGGTAAAGCAGCTAAGTTTTGTAAGCACAAGAAGTGAGTTGTGCATTTGAAGGGCGAACTAAGAGAAGAATCGAGCAAGTCGAGTAAGCCCAAAGTGAAGGAGACGAAAAGAAACGGGAGAAAGAGGCAAGGGGACTATAGCTGAAGGTGAGCCATATAAAGAAAAAATGAGTTGGTAGTTAGGTAAGAATTGGCAGTGCAATGCACTTGAGAACATGGGGCGGTGGTATTCAAGGTACTATAAGTGTTCTTGGTAGAGTTTTTAGGTGGTATAATTAAGACAAGGGGTTACAAGGGTAGGGTAGGGGAAGGTCTAGGGGAGTTTTGTAGAGGGACAATGAGGTTTAGGGGGGTATTAAAGGAGAAAATTCAGGGTTAGGGGGGAGTGGACCTTATCCAATCCAAAGTTTGTGTTCTAAGAAGGGGGGCACAATAATGCCAGAGAAATTTTAAAAAAAAGAGGAGGGGATACTAAAGTTTAAAAATAATTAACACTCCCCAAAATATAAGAGCAAAAAGAATAAAATGTAAAAAAATGCATAAGATACATATAATCTCTCAATAAGACCTTGGACATATAATCTATATCTTGAGGGATTCATGTCGACCAATGGGGGCATACAAAGTTTAGCATTCGCAAATCAACTTAGTCCTAGCTTACAAGCTAGGGGAGGACTATTAGATGGCTCTTAATAATCTCAAGGAGGGTGAAAGAATATTAAGCTCATAAATGAGAGTGGAAAAAGGGAGGGGGGCAATAACTTTAATTTGAAAGAATGTACTTAATCTAAAGCATTAGATTTAAAAACATTTATAAATAGGGTTAAGGGTAGGGGAATACTATAAAAATAAGGGGAGAACATTAATAAGAATAAAACTAAGGGGGAAGGGGGAGATCCTTAATAAAAAATGATATAAATACTCTAAAACTAAGGGAAAATAGGGGGGAAAGCTTTTTCAACAAAAAATATTTAGAAAAAATAAGAGGTTTTAGGGAGTAAGGTAGGGGGTTAGGGGTTTTAATAAGTGTATATCAGGGGGGAAGGGGAGCATAATACAAAAACAATAATAAAAGATTAGGGGGCAAAGGGGGGACAATAATAAGCATATATCGAGGGGGAGGGGAGTTCCTAGCATAATATTAAAACAATAATAAAAGATTAGGGGGCAAGGGGGGGACAATGATACAAGAGAATATGTTCTCCATAAAATATCTCAGACATCATTGTTGTCTCCTACCAGGTAGGGGCCCAATAGTGTGGTCCCCCACAGATGCTAGAAGTGGAGGAGTGTCTATTTATGTTTGTTAGGCAGTTACCTCAGATATGTTTGATTAGGGTGAACTCATCATTGGGTGGGATGGGACTTGAATTGGGTGATGATAGGATTGAGATCTTGAATGTGTATGCCTCGGCTTGTAGATAGCAATGCCATACCTTTTGGAGAAGGCTAACTGATACTCCTAGGTTGTTGGGATGATTTCAACAACATAAAGTTTGGGGAGGACAAGCAAGATGGAGTTCCTTTTTCAAGGATGCTAATGCTAGTAGAGAGGAGCACGTGGCAGAATTTCAATCTTTGTGATCATTGGTCATTATTTGCGGAGAGAGGTGGAGGTCTCCCATTTTTTAGGAAAGTTTGCATTTCCCCTTTGGGCAGCAAAGGCACAATGGACTACTAGGGTGCCTTTACAGGTTTTATGTGGGGGATTAGGTGATGCATAAAGGGGAGCCATGGGTATTTTGGCAAGCATGATGATGTCATGTCACTCTTCAATGATACCTCACCAAAGCATCCCTAGCATGGAATTCCATAAGGCAGTTCCCTATTCCTGATGCTTTACTCTAAATGAAGGAGTTTTAATAGGCAATGTTGGAGATTTGGCACAACAACAAATGAAGATCCCCCTTAGAGGAGGATGGGCTACCTAGGTTGTAGATGCCATTCGAAGAAGTAGTGAGAGATTAATTACCAAGATCTTCCTAGGTAACACTCCTTGTTGTGCAAGAGAACAAGAGAGCTCTTGGATGAGACCTGCTTTGTAGACTGACTTAGAGAATAGGATCCAGCTTTGTAGTGGCTAGTAGAATGGTATGAGAGCATGAGGCTGGACCTTTAGACCATGTAAATCCAATGACTTGAGTTCTCCTATCACTCCTCTAGGGCTTGGTTGGTACAAGAGGATGCCAGGATGACTTGATAGTTCTTCTAGACTATCAAACCACACTTGGTAGTAGGGAGACAGCTTCATCATTTAAGGGATGAGGGTGGGCAAATGCACTCAGATCCATAGGAGATTTTGGATATAAACACAAATTTCTATTTGTAGTCCCCATTATTTACCTTGCTAAGCATAGCTTTTCCACTTCCTTATAGTTAGGTAGTTGGTGCTCTCCCAATAAAAGGATGATGAAAAACACTAATAAGAAGCCTCATAATAGTGATATGCTCTAGCAAGGGTAGCTCCTTAAAGACTCTCCAAGTTCCCATTGCAGAGCTAGGTTCCCTCTCCCATGTGGAGTATTGCATGTATCTCAAGAAGCTTAGTGGATGTGCGAAGTCATAAAAAAGGAGATCATTTCACATAATGGGCTATCTATCCCTCTCACCACCTTGATTCTAAGCAAGGACACATGTGAGGGTTGCTCTGAGCTATCATTAGATGATCCTTGCCATGAGGCTTGGGGGGATGAAGGAAGTTAGATATAGGAATTTGTGAATATGCTTGACAACCAACCCCTCTCATATTCTTAGAAGCCCATATGCCTATGTACACTCAAACCAAATACACCATGGAAAGAGTGAGTGGGGCTTACAGAAACGTTTATATCTAAGGTTTCTCATAAGTACTACTAACTAAGTTCATAGGGGTAGAACAAAACTAATTAGATCTTGTGTCAATATCTATCTCTAAGGATGATCAGCTTTGTAAGTGGATAGGGTGGAAGAAACTCGATAATTCAAAGTAATAGAGTATTAGGGTGCACATATTATCATGATCACTCATGACTAGAGTGACAAGTTTTAGGGCTCCCTTGAGAATGAGAATGGACCTATCCAAATTTTCTCTATCACATAGAGGATCTATGGACTTGTCTAAGTAAGGCAAGATGCCAATCCCCAATTGATGTAACAAGTGTCTCCCATCTTTCCAAGCAAGAGTGGAATATCTGTCAGGTTCTTTGGGCCTCTTTGCATCCTCAAATAATGTAACATGGACCTCTCATCCTACCAAACATGCCAAGTAAGGCTAGAGTGGAAATTAACCATAGAGCCAAAGGAACCAAGGTAGGCCCATGACAATTGATGGAATTGGAATTGGGTCTATCCATCCTCATCCAATCACAATTGATAGAATTGGAATTGGGTCTACCCATGACAATTGATGGAATTGGGTCTATCTATCCTCATCCAATCACTAAAACAAACCAATCAAATCAAATGATGAGAAACATCTTCAATTGGATCTTACTATAGTAGTGTAATTAGTCTCCAACCTTATGCTACCTCATAAAGAATTGTCTCCTCCTCCTTGGTTCCAAATAATGCAAATGATCTATAGAGGAACACTTATGCCTAAGAACACACTATTGTACTTGTGGTTCTAGATAATATAGATGACCTATAGAGAAACACTTGTTCCTAATAATGCACTATTGTTTTCTTTCCTTACACAAATGCCAAGCCCCCTCTATCAACCTAACTTTGGAAATCATTGCCAAACTTACCACTTAGTGTATTTGGAGATCCAAATGCACAAGGGCCCTTGATGGGACCTAGACCTTTGCTCCTTAGTCACTCTTAGTGATCTTGCAAGATATTATGCACACCCTCATGGCCACTTGGGGCATAGCTACAAGCTGTGAGTTGAGACTTGGCACACAAAGCCAACCCTAGGAGAGGGTCCAACATGAGAGAGTAGGACCATGGTTTATTTTTCACTTTTGCCATAGCAACCTCATGGCATTTCCACTCTTCCAATTAGTCATAATAGCCTCAGATTTTCTCTACTAAATGTATGAGAGGTTTTTCTCTCATAGGATCTTCTTCCATGTATTTTTGTCATACTTAATATTTCATTTTTTGCAAAAAACAAAAAGAATATGAGGGAGCACCTTTTGCAACTTGTGACATGTGTAGCATTAGGTAGATATACCCATCCTTACTCATGAGACCTTTGGATAGGTTTTCCACTCTTGTTATGCTAGGATACTCAACCTCACTAGAGCAATAGGAATAGACTTTTCAAAATATGACAATTTGTAATATTTGCAAGTCATATAGAAAACTTACCCTAATGCTATGCTTTTTATTTTGTTATGAAATGCATAATCTCCCTTATAGTTTTTCATTCTCTATTGGGATGAAATAATGTGACAATTACCTTTGGTTTTAAAATACTTATTAAGAATTACTTGGCATTAGTAGTAGTTCATCATCATGTATTATTTTCCTTATGAAAAAATGATGCTCTATTAGTTTGTGTCAAACAATGCTTTGTATGGTGTTATTCTAAAGAAAGTTTGCTATTACAATAAACTAGCCTTGCACTTATCTTGGTGAACTTGGCTTGATGCAAAACTAAACCCTTGTCATCATGCACTATATCATATAGCCAACTATTGTGTAGTGGTAATGTTGAAAGGACTAATCTTTTACATTAACTCGGGTGTCATAAAGCTAGTTTACTAGAAGATGGTGCATGGTGTGTAACCTTGAATGGTTGGGAATGTACTCTAAACAAACCTATACTACTCTATGAGGACAAATGTACTAGTCAAATTATTATTATTGGATGATTTTTGGTTAAGGCAGCGAAGGGGTGATGGAGATGGATGATGGGAATGGTGATGGCTTGTCACATCCTCTTCCCAAGCCTCCTCTACGTCTTGAGTACGAAGCTATAGAGGTCACTTTGGCCCCTTTTGATTGGAACCTTACTGCTGAGATAAGATATATTCTTGCTCTTGGGAGACAGAAAGATACTTTTACGGACAAAGAGTTTGCTTTGATTGAATTTCAAGATTCTCGTCTACCAACACTCAAGAATGGCCTCACTAGGTCAGGTATCTGTGAGAGAAGAGAAGTGTGCATGCATCTTACTTGGCGATGGCTATGTAGATGTTTAGAGGTGGGTTTTTCTCTCTTCCCACATGAAAGAACACTCCTCACTTTGTCAACTCCAAGAGATCAAAGGCAATGGGGGGAACATCTCAAGGTCAAAACCTTTAGCTTCAAGGGACTGCCCAAGAAGTGAAAAAGATGAAAGTCAAGGAGGCAAACAAGGAGATCCAAGGTGAATTCCATGCAGTAGTGGTCAAGAAGGAGGTCGAGCAAGTGTGGAGCAGGACCCTCATAGGATGCAGAGGGAATGCACGCATGAAGCGAGCCTATCGACGGTGATGAGAAAGGAGGAGGACCTTTTGAGATGTCTCGCGAAGATTCTAGAACTGTAGAAGGAGGCCAAAAGAGGTCTCTTGAAGCTCAGAGACCAAAGATGCACAGGCACATGCCATCTTTTCTAGAAAGGCAATGGGAGGAGGAGGAAAGAAGGTAGAGGGAGCGCAGAGTATTCCAAGAGAGAGCAAAAGCCCTCCTCTAGGTATGGATGTCACCATGACCATTGATGAGAATATTTTGTCTGCTAACTCAATAGAGTGGTTTAGTACACATGCTCTTATTGGCCATCCCCCTGGTACCAGACCTTGCAGTCATAGAGAATTGGGTCAAGACAAATTGGGTGAGGAAAGGGCTCAATATTACCAATGTGAGATTCTTGAGAAAAGTACTCTTTGTCTTTTTATTTGAGAAACCTGTTATGGCTGCTAGTGTACTTCAGGTTGGTCTTTGGACTATCAAGCATCAACCTTTATATTTAGACATGACTTATCTCTTGATCTTCCCAAGTCTACCAAGACCCCTATCTAGGTAGAATGACACGATTTACCTCTTTCCCTCTACAATTAGTTGCCATCCTTGTGTAGTGGTCTTGGAGAGGTCTTAGGTGTGAATAAAGAGAATTTCATAAATCCTAGAGGAAATCGTCATATTTGCATTAATATGGACATAGCAAAATAACTACCAAGCACTCTTGTAAACCTCAATTGGAATGGTAGTGTTTTCAGAGAGCAACAACTCCTTTGCAAGAATCTTCCAAATTCTTGTTTTCTTTGTGGGTTGTCTAGTCATGTTGTTAAACATTTCCCTTAGAAGAGAGCCAACCAAAGTTTCCCCTTCCCCCAAGGAAGGATCCTAGAGTCACAGAAAAGTGGAAGCCTAAGCCTCCTAGCACCTCAGAAAAGGCTAGTCCTCAAGTGGGAACTAAACCCACTGTAAGGAAAGATGTCTCCTTCTATTATTTCAAAAAATGTTTTTGAGGCTCTTGTGGGCAAAGAAGCTAAAGAGTGGATTAAGGAAAATCAAAGATCTGATATGGAAATTCAGGTTGAAGCAGTCTGGTCTAAGGACTTTGATGATGATATCAACAGAGATGATGCTGACTTCTAAAGATTAAATTGATGATGAGCAGGATGTTTTGAATGTAGGGGGAAATGATATTTCAGTACAAGGTAAAGCTTTCACCCTTGTTGAGAATAAGAGAAGAATGTCTCAGACCAAGGATTCCTCACCTCAGTTGAACAACCCAAACCCTAGGGCAAAAAAGGGGTTAAGAAAGAATGTCAAATAAATATATATATTTTCTATCTCTGAAAGTTAGAGGTCTTACTAACCCTAGTAGAGGACATGAATTGGCTTATTGGCTCCAAGTTAATAATACTAGGACAAAAGTCCTCTTCCTAGTTTAAAGCTAACCCCAAGCTTTTTTAGATTAAAAAGTGTACAAGAGAGTGTAAAGAATATCTAGTAGAGTCTTTTTTAAAGGCTAAATCTACTTCTAATTCTTGGCTAACTGTAGTTGAACAAACTCAAGGGATGTTTTAAAAAGCTAGAAAGGAAAGGGAAAAAATCAGAGCTAAAAGGATTGGCATTATTCAAGATAAAATAATCAGCTTAGAAAAGCTAGCCAGACATGGTGACTTTCAGGCTGAGGCAAATCTTGTTATTAAAAGAAATGAGTTGAGGAGACAAGAAAAAAGTATTCTCAATGAATAAAAAATTTACTTTACAGACTGGTGGGCAGGGAAGGTAGACATACCTACCAGAGAATATTTCAAGCTTATAAGAAGGAAAAGGTCAAATGAAGAAGTACCTTTTATTAGAAAAGTAGATAGCACTCGAATCTCTTCCTCTCGGAAGAGAATGGTGAGATTATTCAAATTCATTTCAAAGCTCTGCTATCTACCTCAATAATTCCTGATAATGAGGTCAACAGAGCTGAAGAGATTCGCAGACTTGCTAGAGAGAGGACTGTTCACAACTTTGACAATGTCTACCTAGAAATGCCCCTAACTTGGAGGAGCTCAAGGAGGCAATGAAAGTGATGGCAAATAGAAAAACTCTTGGGGAAGAGGGGCTCCCCATTGAATTTTATAAAATGTTTTGGGACATTGTGGGACCTTACTTGCTACTTCTTGGCAAGAGAGTGTTAAGGATGAGGCTCTTCCTCCTCATGCCAATGGTGGTGTCATTAAATTGATATCTCAGGAGGGATCTAAGGAGGAGTTAAGAAATTGGAGGCCTCTCACTTTGCTTAATTGCAATTATAAGATATTTTCCAAGGCCCTTGCCCTCAGAATTCAAAAAAGAAAGGATACTTGGATCCTTCAAGAGTAGAGATGTTTCATCAAAGGTAGACACTTACTAGAAGCCATAATCAATATCTAGGAGGGATGTGAATATGCAAGCAAGATATTTATTTCCTTAAATTTTATTTTGACAAGGCTTATGATAGACTGGAGTGGGTATTTATTATTCAAACACTCACTGGCATGGGCCTGGGTCCTATGTATATTTCTTAATTAAGCTGCTACTACTCACTAATGCTTCAACTAAGATCTATGTGAATGGAGCTATGAGTCAACCTTTCACCCTTAAAAGGTCCATTAGACAAGGCTTCCCCATAGCACCCCTACTGTTTGCAATAGCTCTTCTAGTTCTTTGGATTGGCTTCTTTAGAGTCATAGCAAAGGAGGAAATTTGAAGGGCATAGAGTTGCCTTTTGGAAAGCAACTGATATGTCAAGTGCTTGCTGAGATCACACCAATCTTACTCCTAGAAACAATGAGTGGGATATTAAAAGGGTTATGGATTGTTTAGATACTTTTTGCAAGGCCTTTAGATCCAAGATCAACCACACTAAGGCTGGTATGCCACTCTCAGATGATAAGAGTAAGAAGTGCTCAAGGAGGTCAGATGCCATAGAATCAAGCAAGGTACTAGTTTCAAGTTACTTGGGATACCTATGGGTTTTGACAAATCTATGAAACAAAGGTGGGGCTGGTTCATGGACAGTTTCCAAGCAAAGGTTGAAGGGTTTCAAGCTAACCTAGCTGGTAGAAGACTTGACCCTAACCATTGCACTTATTCCATTGTAATTTTTTACCTCACTTGATGGTCTCCTTCTAAAACAAGACGATAGATTCATTAGAATCTATAGATCTTTTCTCTAGGGTAAGAGCAAGAGAATTGCTAAAGTCAAATGGAGTTTTGGTATAAAGCCTAAAGAGGAAGGTGGTTTAGGGATCATTGATATAGAACAAGATGCTAGGAAGCTCTCTTCCACCTAGGTCATTAAAGCTACTCTGCATCCTCAAGGTGATTGGGCTCAGCTCTTTCTCAGAAATGTCATCCATCTCAGACCTATTAGAGCCCCCAAATGGAAAAACTACCTTACCTTGTCTACCATTTGCAATCATGAACCTTGTAAAGCAAAAGCTATTCTATAAGGCTGTGCACCAAATGCATGATTGGCTCAATGCCCTTCTTCAAAGACCAATGCAACATCAAAGAGACCTCGGCATCCAACCAACAAGTGCACTACTTAAAGTGCTTCATGATTGACCTAAGACAGCTCTCAACTAGAATTTTGGACCCCTACCCTAGGACGAGTCTGTAGATATGAACAAGAAGAAATCCCAACTACTATGATAAGCAATCGTTCGCCTATTGGTGACCCATAAATCTCTACCCTTAGGACCTAGCCACTCTTCCATCATATGGCACATTTGATCTCTCATTCAGATCAAACAACAATGAGTTCCATTGCTCCTCCCAAGTGGTAGCAAAGTTGAAGCCCCAAAAGGAATGGGTGGGAAAACTAACTACCCTGATGCAACGGCCTTTGATGGGGATGAAGAATGAGCACCATCGTCTCTAGGGTGAGTGGATAATCATTTGAGACATTGAGTTAATTCTAGGTTCCTAGCCTCCTGGATGGCCATGGGCAAGGGCTACTTTGGATGAGGTTTCAAACTTGCAAGTTGAGCAAAAGGGCCATCTCCCACTAGCTACTTTGTAGGAGCTATGCCCTATGCTAAGAGAGGTTCATATTGGGGCTGCAAAGAAGTGGCCTCAGACTGAGAAGGGGAAGTCTTAGCCTTGCCTTTGCCAAAGACTTGGGCATGGAAGGAGGCTAAGACTTTAGAAGGGGGGGTTGGTGAGATGACGAAGATATAGGGACCACTACAAAGGAGAGGGAGAAGGGGGCAAAGAGGGGGGGGGGGGGGGCAAAGAAGAGGAGGCGGAGGGAAGGTGGTGAGAATGACTATAGTAGGGAAAGGGAGAAGAGGAGGGAGGAGGGAGGAGGGGAAGGGGGGGAAGGAGAGATCCAAGAGGGGCAAGGGGGGAGGGGGGGCAGTGGGGGAGGCCAAAGGGACTAGGAGAGGGGGAGGTGGGGCTGGAGAAGGATCTAGATGCGGTGGGGAAGGAGGAAGGGGGATAGGGGGAATTAGACTAGGTGACTCTCTTGAGGCTTGTCATGGTGCGAAAGCCACCATAAGGCCTGCCTACCATAATGCAAAATTGGAGTAGAGGCATCCCTTGGGGCCTACCATGGTGCATAATCTTGGGAGGTCCTACCCTTTATCACTGACAAGTTGTTTCAATCTAAGGAGTCCCCTTACATCCTTGTAGCTTGAGAGGTATTTTGGGCTCAAGTTCTGGGCTCAAGTTCTACCAATGGTCTCGCTAATATGAGTAGGCAGTTGGAAGCACCTTTCATTGAGGAGCTCTAGGAGGCCCTTAAGGCCCTACCACCCTAGAAATGCCTAGAGGAGGATGGATTGATCCCGTCTTTCTTAGGTGTTTATAGGACCACATCCACACCCCCCCTTTAGCATCTTTTTAAGAGATATCAAAATGAGGCTCCATCTCACTCTTGTGTCCATAGGCAATTATTTTGTGCCAATGGCCTAGCACTCAAATATTTCTCCTCCTCCTTGAAATATTCCTATAGTGTTTTAGGCCAAGAAGCTTGAATAATCTCAACAATTTAAATCAAAATGTTGCATTTGTTTTGTGACATTATAGGAGAAAAGACCCATGGCACATAGTTGATGCTCAATTGGACAAAGCAGTGGCTCATGTAACCATCCATGTAGTCAATGACATCCATGAACACATCACAAATTGTTCATGCCACATTGATCTCTCAATCAAACACTTTCGAATTTCATCCTTTCTACTTGCACAAGGGATGCTAGCTAGGAAGGGTTGGTAAAGTAAACCTATAGTGGACATCTTAGTGTGGTGGTGTGAAGGTAGTCTCATAGAAGGTGAGGAGGCAATCTTGGTCAGTGAAGGTGGGAAGGAAAGCTCACAAAAGTGAAATCAAGCAAGTCTATAAAGGAAAGCATGTGTTATTCTTTAAAAAAGACCCCAATAGTGACTACATTAACCTCAATAGCCACATTTGCCAAGGTTGTGGCCGAGTTGGGTGAGTGGAGTGGCATGGCAGTAGACAAGAAGGGAGAAAAAGTAAGGTATATGGGTCCACCGTGAGAGGCCATTATAAAAAACCAAGAAGATCAAGAAGTGATGAACATGCTAACACAATCACTTATATAAGGCCCAATGACAAAGAAGACAAGTTGGTGTAGATAGTAGAGCAAGGGTGAGAGCTAGTTGTGAGAGCATGAGTTATAGGGTCATCGCATGGGGTTACGTCTTCATCATGGAGAGGCAACATAGGAAGGACTAGGGCATCACTTAGAGCAGCTGGGAGGAAGATGGCATCTTGTGTTTTCTACCTTGAGATTGGTTGCCTCATCATGTACTCCTTGTAGGGTTTGTTGGTCATCTCGTGCCTTTTGTGCGGTCTCAAGCATCATTTGTAGCTGAGCAACTTTGATTGCCACATCTAGGAAGCCTGGAGCCTAGAGCTAGCAACATGCAACTTCTCAACCTCACATTGTATGTTGCCATAATCCCAATGTAGCTCAGTGTGAGTGTGTTAAAGCTAGTTGTGCGTCTGCACCAATTTATCATACACATTCTTTCTGTTATTTTGTAGCTCTTGTAGGAGATCCCGTTCTATGCCAAGGGCAGTTTGTGCTTGTTGGGAATTGACCATGTTCTCCTCTAAGAACTTCATGTACTACTACTCCTGGTATTGTGTCTAAAGGAAAAGATTATGATTGAGTACCTGGGAGGGAGCCAACCAACTAATCGAGGACATGGGCTGCCACAAGCACATTTTCCCTTAGGCAATGCCACTTTCTCTCAATGGCATACCTTTTCCAATGATTGTCCTTGAGAAAAAGAGGATCAAGGGAAAATGGTTCAAGCAAAGGTCTGAGGATGTTGGGAAGCATGGGTAATGTAGCTGAGCTGGCCAAGGCTATGGTAACCACTTCGTCTGATGTTTTTGGCTTGCATTGTGGGCCTGCTTCCCATGTCTTCTGTTGGGGCACCCTGCACTGTTTGACTCAAAACTTAGGGACTGGGAGGAGCCCTCATCATTGTTGTCACCCGGGGCCTTCTCCTACTTTGGATCACTGTCTTTCTCCTCAAACACTTGCACATTGCCTTTCTCCTCAGACCCCTCCTTGCTGTCTCTCTCCTTAGTGTAGAATCTTCTAGGATAGAATAGATGCATCTTAAAAGAGGTGTGAGAGCACAATGAAACAAAATGGTAGTTCTCTATTATGGATTGTGAGAGAGAGGACTCTCTCTTATAGAAAGGGGGAGAAGGTAGTACCTTCCCTACATAAGTGGCAATCAGCCCCTACATCAGTGGGAATCAGTCCCTACATCAGTGGGATTGCCTTTGGCTTACATCATCACTTAGGTCACACACTAGACACATCATAGCACTTGATGTGCCTTTACAACACACACAGACACACATGTGACTCCCCTAGATGCACATATGCACCATAGAGCAAGCCCTTGATCATACTTATCCCAACATACCTCCCCTCAAGGGGTTGCCTCTTGCAGTGTCAAGGATACATCTGGTCTCATAGTTTCTCATGCCATCTCATGGTGGTCAAGGACAAATCTATGGCTAGGATCTCATGCTAGCAAGGGTTCCCAAGGGTGTGAGGTTCACAGAAATGGGACAGTCAAAAAACATGGTCTACATCATATGGTGACTAGAGGTGATTTACAAAAGACATAACATATGATATTCTTTTTGGAGTACTACTCCAGGCAGAGAACCTCAAAATTTGACCAAGTGATGATAAACACAAAAGTGCTTAAAAAGCATAGTCTTCATAGGAGGCCTCATCTTGTGGAGGCACATCAACTGAAAGTAAATTGGCAGTTTCTGGCTTTGTAGTTGCTTCCTTTTTGGCTTTACAATACTTTTCATGGTGATTGTTTTTGCCACAATGTTTGCAAGGATTGATCTTAAAGCAATCTTTTGAGAGGTGATTAGTCTTCCCACAATGTCTGCAAGGTGAAAACTTGCCCTTTTGAGTTTTTATGGCATAGGCTGTGTCATTGCCTCTCCGGAGTTCCATGTGCCTTTCTTCTTCTTGAAGAGCAGTAATAAGACCTTCAAGAGTAGGATTAGGAATATTTTTCAAAGTGGTAACAACATGATCATAATCTTGAGGCATACTTTTGAGCAACACTACCATTGCATCATCTGTAGTTATTGGAGAGTTGATAGAAGCAAGTTGAGTCATGAGACTCCACATGTGATTGACACGAGCAACCAAAGGAGTGCCACTAGCCATCTTCAATTCAAAGAAAGCAATCTTAAGTGACAATTTTGAGATGTGAGAGCTAGCACCAAAAATAATATCAAGCTTCTGCTAAGCTTCATAAGGAGACTCCAAATCAGAAATGTGATGAATATAGTCATCTCCTAAGCCAAGAGCAATGATGCCATAGGCTTTCTCCTCTCTAGCAAGATCTTGTGCCGGGCGTGTCGGAGCTGAGGATTCTCCAGCATTAGAGGCTATTGAAGAAGAAGTTGAAGCAGGTTTGACAAGCCCCCAGAGGTTTTCCCTCATCAATGCAAACTTAACTTTCATCTGCCATGTGTGAAAGCCTTTACCATTGAACTTATCCATATTCAAGAAGGTAGCCATGAGAGGGTCTAACCCAAAATGGGCAGTGTCTACTCTCTTACAAGGCTAGAAAGAGTTAAAAAACTTCAAAGTATAAGCATTTAGTGTAGCAAAGACTTGTAACCAAATTCCATACTACAAATCATAATGGAAATGATGCTTCAACTTGCATGCTTCATAGAGGTGGCTAAATGAAAGTATTCCAAGCAAATACAGGTATAGCAACTTGAAGGAAAGCTGTAGCCACAGTTGTACTGATGCTATTCAACACTTTAAAACATCAAAAATGCTAAAGTAGCATCTAATGTAGCATCAAACTCACAACATTGTCAAAACTGTCCAAAACAGAGGCCTGAACTTGAAGGGTGCAATTCTCATAGCTCATGGCTCTAGTCAAGGGGATTTTTATGTAGACGAAAGGCCTTATACCAAAGAAGGTCCTCCATTAAGGAAGGGCGCAATGTTGCGCCAGGTTGCCATAGCCAAGCTTGAGAAAACCGACTGGTTTTTTGTCTGTTGCACCTCCATTTCTTGACCAAACGAGCTCAGATTTTAACAGCAAGTTGCCTGTAGTGTCGTGCAGCTCGGGCTCAGGCTTAGAGGGATTTGCAAATAGGTAAGCACAGAGGCGGCATTGCGCGATTTATCGACGAGCAGTCTTCGTGTTGGCGTTGCACGTATAGAGGAGAACTTTCTAATTGCTTACAGCTAGAAGGTCGCCCATACGTGAGGAGTTTACAGCTCAAAGGGTTTGAGCAATGGTCGCTTGTAGGTAGAGAACAGAGCTCTCATAGATTTGGGGAAGAAGGAGGAAAATGAAGAAGATGAAGAAGCTTTGAAAAACTAGTAGTTTATGCTAGAGAAAGCATCTAATGCTAGGCTAGGCTAGATCTAGAACCTAAAGCTCTGATACCAAATGTAGAATCCCGTAGGATAGAATAGATGCATCTTGAAAGAGGTGTGAGAGCACAATGAAACAAAATGGTAGTTCTCTATTATGGATTGTGAGAGAGAGGACTCTCTCTTATAGAAAGGGGGAGAAGGTAGTACCTTCCCTACATAAGTGGCAATCAGCCCCTACATCAGTGGGAATCAGTCCCTACATCAGTGGGATTGCCTTTGGCTTACATCATCACTTAGGTCACACACTAGACACATCATAGCACTTGATGTGCCTTTACAACACACACAAACACACATGTGACTCCCCTAGATGCACATATGCACCATAGAGCAAGCCCTTGATCATACTTATCCCAACACTTAGCATTGTAGTTGTCGAATGGTCTTGCTCCAGTGCTAGGTGTGGGGAGGGTGTTCAGCCATTGCACTTCACCTAAAATCAACCTACAGTGCAGCATGTAGAGATGTGGCCCAAGCTTGCAGTGTGCCTGGCCCCTGATAACAGCCTTGAGCAATTTCTCAAATTTTGTATTAATGCTAGTCAAAGGTAGTAATCATCTGCCTAATGTATTGTCAAGACACATAGCCGACATTTGTCTTCAAACCTATAAACTCAAAGAGGAAACAGCAGACCACTCGGAGACCTTGATGTGGGGCTTTACTAATTAGTTATCCCTATGGCGATGAGTAACTGTCTGCCTCAAAATATTTGTCACATCTATCATTTGCTACCAATGGGCATGGTACCATTGGAGTATTCAACTAGAAGACTTCCCCCAACAAGGTTGTGGGCAATCAAACATGAACATCCTGAATAGAGACACCATGAGACACCATGGTCTTCTTCATCATAGGAATCCAAAATCTCCTCTACAAGGCCCTCATCCTAGACTTTCACCCATGGAAGCCTAGCAAACTTTAGCAAACGATTGTGCTTCAAGATACTATTGATGACTTCATTTGTAAACTTTGTGATCAAACGAGGGGGTGCAACCCATGAAGGTGCCCTACGCCTCTTTTGGTGTGGACAGTGTGGGCTATGCATTCCTTCATGATGAAGAGGATGGTATAGACTGCAACAGACAAAGGTGAAGATGAGAGCAAGGGCAAGAAAATCTCAAAGGGAGATGAGAGAAACCATCAATATGATGCAGAGGAGAATAGGAGACGAATGTAGTTGTGAGTGACAAAGATGACGAATGACCAAAGTTAAGTGTAGACAACAAATGGCAGAAGATGGACATCTTGTCACTTGAGTGGTTACATGATTTAATAAAACACCCCCTTCTTCGGTCTCATAAGTTGAATTTATTGCCCTTGTAATCCCCAAACTATCACTTGGCTGCATACAAGTCACTATCTCTGCTATAACTAATCAACTTGTTGGCATACTTTTCCTGATACACAAGGCTCAATCAAGGCACTCTCAACCGAGTGACCTACATCCGAGCCATGTGGTACTGAGGAACTATTTCTTGGTAGGATTTAACTTTTCTCCCATTTTACTACTCAAGAAAGACTCTTCCTTGAAAATCCTTGAGTTGTACTATCTCATTAGGAAAAACTTCAGTTCACCTATAAGGCACATTCCATCCAAGTTTGAGCTTTGTTTTGAGGGGTCCCAACTTGGCACTATACATTAAGATTAACATACCTTTTTCCAAGTGTTTAGGAACAATATGCCAACCATGCCATGCTGTCCTTCTCCTCTGAATGACCTACTATGACTATTTCAAACACAAATTGAGTTGTGCTCCGCCGAGCTGGGTTATCCCGGAGTGCCTTAATTTCTACCCACTTGGGAGCATAATTTGTAGCAACCACAATATACTTATTTTGCATAAACCTGGCAGGTCTGAAAGAACCAACAAAGTCCAATCCCCATCTTTGAAATGCTTCCCAAGGATGAGTAGGTTGCAATGGCATGGCATACGTCAAACTACATACATTTTATTTGAGCATCCTTGAATAAAGTTCCCCAACATAATCCTATTTGCAATTCCTTCCAAGCTATCAAATCACCCTAGAAGTGTCCACCAGATGGGCTTGAGTGAGCTTCCTATAAGTATATAGCACGTTCACATGGAAAGACCCATCGACACATAACACCATCTGCACATTGTCACTAAAGATGCCCACCGATCAAGGTGAATTTGCAAGCCTTCAAGTCTAATTGCCTTAGTTTATCTCTCGGCATACTATCAAGAAATTTTCCATGAGATAAATAGTCTATCAATTTGGCATACTCATTTTCATAATAGTCAATTGCAAAGAGCTCAACTTTTGGAAGCTTAATAACAACCCCTTGAGTTTCTTATGGTGTGCACATAGCCAAGACAAGCGATTGGCCCCCACATGCATTTTATCAGCCATATGAAATCATGTAAAAGAAGCATCCAAGCATCCTTGAATGACAGTCTTATTGATCAAGTACAGCAAAGCCTGATAATCAACATAGAAAATAAATGGTTTGCTAAGCGAATAGTGCTTTATTTTTTGCACAATAAGTATCATGCCCATAGCTTCATGCTCATAGTGCTATAATTAGATTTTTTAGGTGTTAACTAACTGGCATAATACACTGGGTAATGTAATCCACCATTTGGTTGTGCCAATATAATCCCTAATGCATATCTAGAGGCATGCGATCGAGGTTGCCTCGAAATGGGTGGACGCAACTTGAGTTTTCAAGTCATGAAATACAACAGACAGTTGAGAATTCCATTCAAACTTGGCATCCTTCTTAGTTAATTCATATAGCAGAGCTGTAATCTTGGCAAAATATTTTATTAAACTCCTATAACTAGTATTGCACAAGGCGTGGTCCCAATCAGTAGGTGGTATTGACATAGAGCAAGCTATTTCACGTCTGTTTGAATTAGCACTTGAGACCCATTTAAATACTATAAGAAAAGGTGATAGAACAACACCTTTTTAATATTCACACAACAAAAGAGAATGCATTTGTGTTTCTATATAGTCTATATCAAGGTTTGCATTTATGTAGTTGCAAAATTCAACGATAAAAGAAAACCTTTTTTATGTTCCCACAATAAAAACGATATACTTGCCAAAATAGGTCACCCGCCAAAATGACATAGATATAGGTCACCCGCCAATATTTCTATATTATTTTTTTTTTTTCAAGAAATCATATTCATTAAATGACCCCGAGTTCGCTTGAACATCAATCGTTATATCGTTTATTCATGAACCTGAGCTGCTTTTGGATCCTAACACCAGGTAATGAAATTCAAAGGTGCAAAGCTTGTAAAGCAAGAAAAGTTGGAAAGCAATAAGAAAAGAAAAAACCGGATCCAAAATAGCAAAGACAAATAATAACCAGTAGGTTGTACGCTAGTTGTAGCTATTTCACTTAAATCCTAGTTCTATATGATCTAAGGCCTCCAAGCGCAGAGTAGGAATCAATTTTCATTGTTGATTTTTTGTCCACTTTTCATCAATTCTAGGTGATTCACTCGTGACTTGCATCATCCCAAATATGCAGCTCATCTTCACTCAAGATATCAGCACAACAAGCTCAACATCCCCAATGTTGCATTCTGAACTCAAAATGTAGCCAATTTTACAGTGCATCTGATGGGCTTGAGCAAGGAAGATAAACCACAGCTATTGAGGTGCCATTGAACAACGAGGCAGCCAAGGTGATCTTGAACAGTGAGGATGGATTTGTAGTTAAGAGATGAGGATTTGCAGCTGAGAGGTGAGTTTGAATAGTGAGGGAGACGATGGATCCCAGACAGGATCCCAGACAGATTGAGGATGAAAAGATGCCTAAATGAGCTTTAGTGTATGCCTATTGTGCAAGAAAATTATACGACATTAACATAGTACCTGGGAAAGGAAAAATCAAAAAGCTCCTCTATGCTTTTGAGCTTAGATCCACACCATTAGATTTGTACAAAATCAATGTGCATCACTGTGACAAGTGGCTTCATGAGGATTGAGAAAACCCAGAACCTTCTATAGGGTGCCTTGCGTAAAAAATGATAAAAGCCCAAAAAAGAACCTAATTAAGTCAAATTTTTTGGCTCTGGCATTTATTGAATGGCATGACTCAGCATCCCATGTGTTGCATTCTAAACTCAAAATGCAGCCAATTTTGTAGTGCAACTGATGGGCCTGACTAGCAAGGAAGACAAACTGCAGCCATTGAGGAACAATGAGGCGGCCAAGGTGATCTTGAATAGTGAGGATGGATTTGCAACTGAGAGACAAGGATTTGCAGCAACTGAGAGGCAAGCTTGAACAGTGAGAGAGACAATGGATCACATACACAAATTGAGGACGAATAGATGCCTAACTGAGCTTTAGTGTATACTTATTGTGTGCAAGAAAAGTATATGACATTAACATAGTACCTGGGAAAGAAAAACTCAAAAAGATCCTCTATGATTTAGATCCACACCATTAGATTTGTACAAAATCAATGTGTATGATTGTGACAAGTAGCTTCATGAGGATTGAGAAAACCAAAAACCTTCTATAGCCTGCCTTGTGTAAAAACTGATAAAGCCCACAAAAGAATGTAATCAAGCCAAATTTTCTGGCTCTGGCATTTATTGAATGACATTAATTTTACCTAACTCCGTTCGGATACCATCTTGTGAAATCACATGCCCAAGCAAGATACCAAGTCAAACACTAAATGCACTCTTGGTGAGATTAGGTGAAATGCCTGCTTGCCTGCAATGCTGAAAACACTTTTTCCGAAAAGAATAGATGATCTTTATCTATAGAGTACACACAAAAAACATCCAAATAAATGGCTATGAATTCCACAGTCTCTAAAACTCTCAACGATAAACTTCTAAAATGTTGATGGTGCATTTCTCAAGCCAAAAGGCATAACTTGGGTTGCATAAGCACTACATCTGTAATAAAGGTTGTCTTAGATTGATCATCTGGAGCTATAGTGATTTGATTATAACCACTATAACCATCCTTAAATGAATGCATTTTGGAACCTAATCAAGATCCCATCTGTAAATGGTATTGGAAATGGGTCAGGAACAATTTGAGCATTCAATCCACACATACTCAGAGTTTACCATTTTTCTTTGGCACTACCACGATGGGAAATAACCAATCTTGCACTCAATAGCATAAATGAATCCTACTCGCAGAAGTTGATCTAATTCAGCTTTCAACTGCTTAGCATAATTTGGATTCATTTTCTATCTTTGTTGCCAAAGGGGCTTGGCATCTAGTATCAAGGGAATTCTATAAAAAAAAACCTTTGTACCTGGTGAAAAGTTCTTTGATAATCTAAAGTTGCTCAAAAGAAAGATTAGCACTGACCACCACAGTTGTAGGCTTGTCATGTATGCCAAGGTTGAGTTCTTGTGTTGGCTCTAGCACCACCTGATCAGTTCGAGGTGGGTAATAGTGACTGGGGTCTCTGCCATTTCTCTTTCCCCTTCAATATCTTCAGTGAAGTTGCTTAAAAATAGATCTTTCTCTTTTGCAATTTGCTTGACTTCAAGTTTTGCTTAATATCAACACAACCACTTGGAAAATGTCGATTACACTATAGGAAGGATTTGTAATTCCATTAAGCATGACTCTATATCTTGAGGAAATGGGTCTGCAACTTCCAAATCCTTAGGCTGGTAGCTGCTCAATACCTTTTATGGGTTAGAACGAATGCACACTTCCTTGCTATCAGTCTTGATGATCCTTTCCTCTGATCCCCAATTGTGCAGCACCTTAGCACTTTTAAGCCAAGGCCATCCCAGCAAAATAGGATAGGCATTTTGCTCCAAGGTAATGACAATAAGACTAACTGTGTAATGAAAACCTCCTATAGAAATAACAACTTGTAGCATACCATTGGGGTCAACTAGTTGTTGATCTGCCTTTTGCACTTGGAAAGGAGATGGCTTAAATGTCTTAAACTGCAGTCATTTTGCAATATCTTCATAAAATAATCGTAACTCCTGAACCACCCTCTATGAGCACACCTAGCATAGTCTATTTCTTGATTTTAATAGTAATAATTAGTACCTATTTATCCACTATAGGTGCATCCGTGATATGATTAGTAATCAAAGAATCAACCTCCTATGATTGCTTTTTCGATTCCTTGATTTGCTGGGCAAAAAATTCACGGCAATATGGGGCTTTTCGCATCAATTTAGCAAATGTAAGGGTTATTTTCATGCTCTTGAACATTTTCCATTCGTGGGCTAGCTCTATTCTAGAAATTGATGGAGTACTTGGTTGCTGGTCCATACTTTGTTTGTTGGACTTTGAGGACTCGTCTAGTTGAGTTGAAAGTGGTTGAACTACTTGGATGGCATTTTGACTGCGGATGCCTTTCCCTTCCATTCTCTAGAAATTTTAGCAACTACCTCCTTTTGTGCTTGTCAATTAATATCTTGGATTGATGAACCACTATCTATAGAGGTTGCAACCGAACCCTTTGACATGGTGATCACTTGGTCCTCTATTGTGTTGTCTGGTAGCTCAGCTACAATTGCTCGGCACTCTAGATCCACTTCCTTCCGTTCCATATTGTCTTTAAGGAAATTTAGATATTCAGCCTAGCTTGGACACTAAGATCAAAGGTGATTCTCTCCACAACAAAAACATCGGATCTTTGATGGATCTATATTCTTCCCCCTACCATTCTTTATTTTGCTCGGAGTCTGGCAGTTTGCTACTTGTGGGGCGGGTGTTAATTGTCACTTGGTTTGGCAAATACTTGGTGTTTTTTGCCATTGAACCAACACTCGGATTCACTATGCCCAAATTTGGTGCAGGTATTGCAATAGTAGTTTTTTCAATCATCCTCAATGTGTTTGCTCCTAGAACACTTATTACACTATTTCTCATTCTACCTAGTTTCCCACAAATGCCTAGTTTCTTCGGTGCTTTTTTTTGCTCAGATTTGAGCTTGTCCTTCTTTGCTGGTAATTCTTCAGTGTCACTGTTCCTCTTTGTTTTTCTCCTAAGGCCTTCACTCTTTTCCAAAGCTATGGCTCGATCAAGAAACTACTCATTAGTTGGATTTACTATTTCTGGCTTGTGTACTTGTCATCTGGGTGCATCCCATACTCAACTAGGCTCTCATGGACTTATCAACTAGTATAATAGTCAACTAGTCGATAAGAGCCCGCATCTGAAGCATAAAGTCTTGAAGAGACTTACCCTTGCTTTGTTTGAGTTCACTAAGCTTGGTGCGAACATCTTCCTCATTAATTTTCTATCTGAACTGATGCAAGAATGCTTTAGACATAGCATACCAATCACGAAAATACCCAATTGAGAATTGGTTAAACCATCTCTATGCATTTTTTACCAAGATACATGAAAAATAGTCCATATATTCTAAATCTATGGTAGCACCATTTATATGACACACCCGCAATAAAACTTTAAAGATGATTGTATGAGTCTTCATCATCGGTACCTTTGAATTTCTAGAATTTTGCCTTAATATTTGGTGTGGCCTTAGGTTTTCCTATCCACTTAGTCAGCTCCATAACCCGAGTAAGCAACCCGGGTATGATAAATGGGTAAGCAATTTCTTTGATTCAATAACTCTTCGCGCCTAGCTGTGTACACATCTACATCTTCTTTCTAAGCATGTATTAGACATTGTCTAAGTTGTGAATTAGTTGATTTGCTATCTAGATTCTTTTTGTAGTCCACACTCTGGTCTTCAAGCACGTCACCAGACTGCAACACTTGTCTATAGATACTCAAAGGTATTTCTTGTAGTAGATCATAACGCCTAGCAACTACTTCAACTCATTTTGTTGGTCAGCATGAACCTCTCTCAATCAGTATGCACTCAATCCTAAGCTTGCTAAACTCAATCCACTCAATTTCCCTAACTAATAGCACTCAACTCAACCCTTCCCTGGCAAGATCGCCAAATGTTGACGGTCTGATTTGCTCAATTCCCAATGGTTAACTTAGGGGTGTTCGGTGCTCATGAACCATTAGTCCAATCCGTGGAGTGCTCATATGAAGATGCTTGCTCTTGAAGTCCTGGGTGAGTTGTTTATGCATGTGTGCTTAGGTGTGTTGAAAGTAGATGTCGATAAAAACAACTCGTAGGTCAGGTTTGCTATTGAAAGGGAAAACTGTATGATGATGAGGGTTCGAGCTCTTAATAATTCAATAGAACATAACAATACAAATAAGATGAAGAAAAACCACACACTTGTATTCAAAATGTTTGTATACAACCAAGCTGCCTTGGCTTGAACTAAGCACTCAGTCAAGAAATCTCCTATCCTAGCAAGCTAGGTGAGAGAGAGATTGTGACCACAATAAATGTGACTCCTCCCTTTTCCTTGTTACAATGCTTCTTTCTACTAAGTAGAGTAACTACAAAACTTACCTCTATTACTGACACACTCAGTTTGCTAGACCACTGCTCACCATTAGTATACCGCCCTTAACTTCGGGATGACTCACCAATTGCTCACAGACTCGTGCTTATGTTGGCAAGTCTACCTATGTTGGATTGACCCAAGGGCTCTCTCTCTCTCTCTCTCTCTCTCTCTCTAACATAACTTATCTCTCTCAAAGTCTCCTCAAAGTCCATTAGTTAGTGTGTCCTAATCTCTTTCCCCTCAATTACATTTCTCTATGTCCTTTTTTTAACCCTCAATGTCTCCATCCCTTTTTGTATGCCTCTCACACTCTGAATCTATCTCTACATATGTATAGATTATAATGTGTCCTTGTCTCTTTCCTGTCAATTAGCTATGTCTATGTCTCTCTTCACACCCTCAATGTCTCCATCTCTTTCCTTACCCTGTATTAATCTATCTCTATGACTATATATATCATAATCTTAGAGATGACCTGTTGCATGTGTGCCTCAAATGAGGAGGACAACGAGGTAGGTGATAAATGGTATTCGTTTTATTAAGACAATTAGAAAGAGGTATTTGGACTTCTCAAGAAAGCTAAAGTACGAAGATGTATTTCATATTCTCAACAAAGCTAAAATACCATTGAGCATTGAGGACTATCTTCTCAAAATAGGAGTTGTAGATTGGGCTAAGAAGATAGGTTAAGGACTATGTTCTTGAAGATAGGAGTAATAGATTGGACTAAAAAGATAGGTAACCCTGCTGACAAGCTGGATGATGAATTTGAGTATTGATTTAGGGGTTGTCAACTAGAAATCAAGAGCGAATCTCCATCGTTTCTAGGATAGACTTGGGGCATTAGTCTCAATTTTGCTACTAGGAGAGGCTTGGGCTTACCCATCATGGTTTTGCATGGAAGGATATACCATGAAGGAATTTTCTATCCACCCCTATAGTGGAATGTCAATTGTTTCCCACAACTGATCCCCTAAGGATGTATTTTCAATTTTGAGGTTTACATGCCTTGATGTAGGTTGTCCTACCAGAATTTATTCCCAATACCTTATGGGGTTGTCTTGATTATATCCCACATGCAATGTTTATTGACCATTTAGTGATGCCTCACTTTACAAGAAATCGTTATTTAATGTTTCCTTATAGAGTTTGTTTTTTCCAAATACGTACATTTTATCATAAGAAAAATGACACTATACACGAGCAAAGAAAAATGTATCTATTTGATGGGCATTTTTAAATGGAGTGTAAATGGAATGAGAAATGTCAATGCTAGAAAAAAGGGGAAATTCCTAGGCTAACAATTAATTTGAGAAGAATATACTTGGAAGATTATGTAAATGACTTAAGGTCTTCAAAGATCCTGGCTCTTACCAGAACATCAGTTTGGACATCTGGGGACAACACTTCCCAATTGTAGTGCAAGTGTGGAAAACTGATAAAGGAATTGTAGGGACAACATGTCCCAATTGTACACTTAGTGGGGAAAGTGATGAGAAGGAATTGTAGGAGAAACAAAAGGTGAGCCTTTGGAAGAAATAAAAGGGTGGATTAAATGGGAGAGAGAAGGGAGTCATTAAATGCGGCTATGATGTTTCAAAAGGAGGCCTTGAATAAGACAATAATTCTAGGGCAAGGTAATGTAACACCTACTTTTCTAATGCAACCCTGATTTTTCATGCCTTTATTTTCGAGCACAATCAAGATTTACAATTTGTTTTTGAGTAATTGGTGCAAGAAATGATGTATTTTATTTAGGTTCACATTGTTCAAGTTTATAGAGAAATTATTGAACTATAACCCAAAATGCACTTACAAAATTCAAAAAAGTACATGGTCAAGCGTAACCTCTATTATTTGGATCCACCCACCCACCTTCTATATTGTTAACCCCACCCACTTTGCATACATTTTCTTGAACCCCACCTTCTATATTGTTAACCCCACCACCTTGTATATATTTGATGTAACCTCACCCACCTTCAATGAGCCTTCAATATAAGTTACCCCTTCCTCCTTCCCAAAAAACCTCAAAAAGGAAAATTCCCCTACTATAATTTCACATGTATATTCATATTCTCTCTCACAAGGGCATGCACACAATTTGAGGGGGTATGCATTGTGGTGGGGAGAAATGATGGGTGGAAATAAAAAGGACTTTTTTTAACATTTTAGGATCGACATTCATTTACGCTACGGCATAATTTTTTGTGATTACGGTCACAACATTATAACTATGATAAATATTCCATTAATAACTTTCTTAAACCTACATCAAAGAAACAACTAGATGGGCAAGGAGGCAAAGCCCTATAGTTTAATACATTTGTATGAGCGGTTACAAGTTTTGAAGCATTAGGAGAACTTTGGACTCAAAAAGGCCTCATAAGGGGAGAGTAAGAAAAAGGCTAATTCAAGGTTGTGGTGGTAAAGAGAGATTTGATATGTAAATGAGGTAATGTGATTTTGGAGGCATTGTTGGACAGCTAAGATGCAAGTTTGGGTGGCTAAGATGCAAGTTTTGGGGATCTAATGGCCCACTTCTCCACCATGGATCTACATTTAAATCTAATGGGTTGCACGTGCACTTTTTCTATGATGTTGGATCATGTCTTCATCTCACGGTTCACCAAAGCCTTTGTAGATCTATGCATGGAGCCACCACAATAACAAATCTGTCGTGTCACTTCTCCTCCCAAGATCTAGATTTACATCCAATGGATCACATATCACGCCTTTCTTATCACGCCTTTCTTGGAGCATTTTGGTGTGGCCATAGTTACAGTTGTGTTATTGCCACGAAAGCACTCACGCTAACAGGATCAAACCTTACATACAAGCAGCACACCAAAACAAACAAGAACAATCAGAAAGCATTCCAACCCACTCTAGCAGCCATGCAAAGAGTCTTTGGCAAAGAGTTCATGGGCAACTTCTTCCTATGCCTGAGAACCCAGAAACTTCTTCCTGAGCTTCTTCCCAAACTCCAGCAGCTTCTCTGGATCTGATAAAACCTTGTTTACACTCGGATACTCCGCCACCCTCTCCATCCATGCCCTCAAATGAGGACACTGCTTCTCATCGGGTAGCTTGAAGTTGCCCAACACTTCGTACGCATGAAACCAGCACACGAAAGGTGCGAATGCTATATCCGCAAACCCAATCTTGTCCCCTCCGAAGAATGGCTTTTCCCCGGCTATTTCCTTGTGTGCCGTGTCCATCATGATAAAACTTTCTATAAAATCTCGCTTTGCCTTGGCGGATTTTTTATGATTCGCGCCCCAGCATCGTAAAAGTGAGAGCAGCACAAGATGCAACCACTTCAAAAATTGATTCCAAGCGATGCAAAGCTCTTCTATGGTGATTCAAGAAAGAATTGCCATTCGATTTTTTAATTGCGCCTACACTTTCAAATGTTGGTCGTCGATGCCCTGGCCTTCACAGAAATAGAAAGCCCTTGCGACGTTGCAGCCAAGGAATACTAATGCGACGATCATGAGAACTCACCTTCTTGTCAACAAAATCTGCCCAGAAGCGAGCAACTGCTCGGTCGTAAGGTGCCTTAGGCAGAAACCATCGATTGTTCGCGCAAGGCCACGCTTCGTCAATGTATTGAACTATGATGAGCGATTCGCAGACAGGCTTTCCGTTATGAATAAGAACCGGAACCTTCTTGTAGACAGGATTCATCTGAAGAAGCAGATTGCTTTTGTGCTCCAAGTCCTCCTCTTGGTATTCATACGGGATGGCTTTCTCCTCTAGAGCAATAAGCACGCGTTTTCCGAACATGCTAACCCACTGGCTGAGCACCTTGACGTAATCTGAAGCCATACTGGCGGGTAGGGATGAAGCTGAATGAGCAAACAATATTGTAGCAGTGGTAGCACTGGTGCAAGATATGAGGTGATCCAAAAAATTACGAACGAGGTGATAGATATATAAGGAACGTTCATGAGCGAATTATCTACACAACCATGCCAAAGGGTCCAATCGCCCAAATAGCAAGTTCCTCAACAAGAACAGGCCCTATAACTATTTTGGCGCTAGTTATTCTAGATGTTGGGGTGGTGATTGCTTAAGTTCACTTCTTCTTAGTGGGTAATCTCGCTCCACAGCAATATAGGCTCGAGCCACAATGCCCCTATTAGTTAATATAAGTCGCCACTTTCTTTTTTCTCTATCTTTTTGGCCTCGCTAAGGAAGCTTTTTGGCCCTGCTAAGGGTCTATGGAGAGATCGAGAGTTTTTTTGCTAAATCATGCTCATTGTTTACAAGTTACTTCATTTGGTCGAGTTGACCATGTTAATGGGATGTTTAGTGTTAGGATTAGTGGTAGTGTAGGCCATTGTAATGAGTTTTAAGTTTAGGCTTTTGACTTTTTGTGAGGGTCCTAAATGATTTTTAGCTTCTATGATACCACCTTTATTAAAAGCATGTGAAATAAGGGTCTCTTTCCACCAAAATGGCCACATCCCTTCTCATATCTAATGGCTATCCCCTCTTTTATTTCTTTTCTCTCCTCTCTTTTCACTCATCTACCTTTCCCCATATTCATTCACCTTTACTTGCATTTTCTCTTTCCCATTTCTCTACATTGGGACTTAGTGATGTTGAAAGCAAGGCCATGGTGGTGACTTCAACATAGATACTTCTCAAAAGACACCATAATCAACAAATCTACAAACCATGATGGAGTACTTTCGCTTCAGCTTAGAATTCAAAGAACCAATAACTTACTCATTCACATACTCGATAGACCATTGCATTGCATACATTTACGCATAATGCGCACTAACACTTACACCTACAATAACATTCCAAAAGGCATGGCCTTAGTGGGATTCCCGCCTTCTTTTGCTAATCAGATTCATTGTTTAGAAGTTAGTTCATTTGGTCAAGTTGAGCATATTAATGGCATGTTAATGTGTGTCTAGTGTTAGGATTAGTGGTAGTTCACGCCATTGTAATGAGTTTTCGGTTTAGGCTTTTGTCTTTTTTGTGAGGGTCCTGAATGAGTATGGATTAAGTTTTTGGCCTTACATGAGAGGTAGTGAATTATTTTGTCATTTAGCTTCTAGGACACCACCTTTATTAAAAGCATGTAAAATGAGGGTCTCTTGCCAAAAGGGCCAAGTCCCCACTCAAATTTAATGGCCTATCCCCTCTATTGTCTCTTCTCTCCTCTCTTTTCAATCATCTCCTTTCAAATTTAATGGCCTATCCCCTCTATCATCTCTTTTCTCTCCTCTCTTTTCAATCATCTACTTTTCCCCATATTCATTCACCTTTACTTGCATTTTTCTCTTTCCCTTTTGTACATGTTTCATTTCCCTTTAATAAGTTATTGGAAATTTTTATTTAATATATATCCAAGCTACTTTACATTTCCTCTAAATGGGGACTTAGTGATTGTGCCTGGACCATGTTGAAAGCAAGGACATAGTGGTGACTTCAGCATAGATACCTCTCAAAAAAACACCACAATCAGCAAATCTACGAACCAAGATGGACTACATTTTCTTCAACTTAAAATTAAAAGAACCAACAACTTACTCATTCGCATAATGGAGAGACCATTGCATTGCATACATTTATGCATAAACCTACACCTACAATTACATTCCAAAAGGCAGGGCCTTAGTGGGATTCCCACTTCTTTTTTTCAAAGTTTGCTCATGAATAGAACACTAATCCTTGTGTGTGTGCACACGTGTGCGCATGTGTGTGTGACCTGCCCACAGGGTCTTTATCTTATCCACCCACATTCCTCGACTGTAGTACCACACATGCATGCCTCCTTGAGAACTCTTGAGTGTAACTCTTCTCATCATTATGAAGAACTAGTGTAGCTTAGGTGTAATGCACGATCATTGTGTTGCATTTCTTTGAGCTTAATGAGTAATGCAAAGGGTCCTTAGTGTTTAGTTGATATAAAGTATAGTTAGTTTTACTTTAATTTATAGTTGCAAACTTTTCAAGAGATGTAAACCTTGCATATTTAGCACTATGAGTGAACAAAATCATCGACATGAGACATCACACAAGGTCCATAAAGTAATGATCTTTACATCTTTAAGAACTCTAGATTTTTCCTAAGCATAATTGACACCTCCATGATGCCCAATTCAATTAGTTTTGACACAATTAACTCATTACATCTTTAAGAAAACTCTTGATTTTTCCTAAGCACAATTGACACCTCCATGATGCCCAATTAATTTTCTAATTTAGAATCAAATTTTGATCTTGAATATTGATGCCAAAGAGGATTAAAAAGCATAATGTAACATAATGGTATTTTCTTCCCATTCGAATAGTTTTCTAGTGATGCCTTTGTCAAATAGATTTATCTTGGTCAAATAGATTGATCATGGTCAAGAAAACTATCAAATGATTTTGTCTTGAAATAATTATTTTTTTCTATGTTCCCTAATATAAATCCTCACTATACCAACCTGTATATATCATGATGTAGCCATATTTTTTTCCACTCTCGTAAAAGGAGATTGAGCATGGACAATGAAATCCCAAAATAATTTTTTTGTGAGAGATTGTTTTTTTCCAAATGTTTAAAGGGCATCTTCATGTCCTATAGTATTAGGAAACTAATGTTAATGAATTATGATGTCCAAATCTTGACACTTTTGTAAAACTTCATAACGAATACACATGAGTACGGTATTGGTCAAATATATTCCTCAACTCAAATCTTTGAATTGGTGTTGCAAGGAAGATCAAATCCTATTAGTTTCAAAGTGCATCCATCGTGCTCATCCCATTTCATTCCTAGATCACACTCTTGCACACAACAACATGCACCATAAAAGATGGCACATAAGATTGTGAAGGCACAAATTTACTTTGAAAGTTTAGTAAAGTAAAAGAAAATTGAAATATATTTTATTAATATTTTCAAATATAACTTCACAAATATAAAAATAAATTTGAGTATAAATACAAAGATAGATTTATACATATATAGCATTAGGAGAGATTAGCGCTCTCAAAGGGTCCCCAAATTTGTGTTTCCTAAACTTTAGGGATTAGGGAGATACAAAAATATAAATATAAATATAAAAAACTTTGCAAATATTAAAAGAAATGTAAGTATAAATACAAAGATAGATCTATACATACATAGCATTAGGAGAGATTAGGGCTCTTAAAAGGGGCCCAAATTAGTGTTTCCTAAACTTTAGGGATTAGGTATGCACAATATCAATTTCATTGCCCCTTCAATATTATAGATAGTAAACAATGTCATTAGGGGAATTTTGGACTCAAAAAGGGCCTCTAACGGTGGCGAGTCATGAAAAACGACAACAAGTCATGAGTTATCATTTGCAACAGGCTATTATAATTTTTCACTAGTCTTAAATATTGATAAATTTTACAATCTTTTGGAGACATTAATGAGAACTCTTTTTATAACTTTTACAAAATAACCATAGTTTCATACTTCTTTTAAAAAATGTACATATTGCTAATTTAAAGATGAAAAAGTTTCTACTTTTCACATCAAATGACAAATTGGAAAAAAAAAGACCAATAATATGATCTAATATTCTTTGAAACTACTAATAATTCATGCATGTCTAAGTAAAGTATAATACATTATTTACTTAGAATTACAAAAATGTGTTTTTTCTTCTACGAAAACTTCATCCCAATCATTAAAGTTCATCCCAGTCATTGAATTAAAGCATATATTTGGTGTTAAGATAGAAGATTCCCCATGGGCAAATATTCAGGCTACCATGTATCCCTATAGGATTCAATGTCAAGATGAAAGATAGATGGGAGTGGTTCCTAGAAAAGCTCAAAAAGAGATTAAACAGTATCAGGGGACTCCAAGCAAACCTAGCAGGGAGAAGGGTAGTGCTAAATCATTGTATGTATCCAATTGCCATCTTTTATCTCTCTTGCTGGTGTCCCTCTAGAACAGGGTTAGAAAAGTTAATAAGGATCTACAGATCCTTCTAATGGGGTGGGAGTGACAACAAAAGAAGGATAGCCAAAGTTAAATGGGCTTTCTGCACTATACCAAGAAAGGAAGGAGGACTAGGTGTCATAAATATCCAACTGGCAGCATACAAATTAGCAGCTACATGGATAATAAAAGCCATCACTAATCCTGAAATTGATTGGGCTAACCTTCTTCTCAGGAACTTCAAACATGTCAGACCTCTCAGAGCTCCTAGATGGAAGGACTATCCCCTATTAGCAGCCATTGGGAACCCAGAACCTTACACTACCAAAGCGAGCCAGTTGTGGAAATCCTTGTGGGGGGCCTTTGAACAGATTAAATGCCACATGACTCTCTCTGGGAAAGGAAGCTTCATGACTTTAGATTCCATATGGGTATCTACCTTCTTTACAAAACAACAACTAAGTGACAATGACTTTCTGAGAGCATGTCACTTGGTGAAGAAGGGGATTTCTTGTTAGGGGGACCTATGGGACAAGACTAATATTAGATAGAAGAATTGGATGGAGATAAGAAGAGAATTTGGACTGCATAATGTAGACCAAGAGCTGATTATGGGAAGAATCCAATTGTGGGATGGAAACATCACTTGGAAGGGGGGCAAAATTCTTAATTACACTAGAGAGTTTGGATGGGTTGGTAGCTCATCTCTCTTACCTATACCCACACCATCTAAAGGTATAGAGGAGATTGTTACCAAACTAAACTTTAGGTGGAACAGCTCTAATAATGAAAGAAAATGGACACTCAGATTTGAGCTGATATGTGGATTTTGGAATCCCAAATTTCATCGACATAAAAGGAAATTTTTTCCCATCGATGAAATTGGATTCTAGAATCACGCTAGAATCCCAATTTTCATTGAAGAAAAATGGAAACCTTTTTCCGTCAATGAAATTTGGGATTCTAGAATTTGGGAATCCCAAATTTCATTGATGGAAAAAATTTCCGTTGACAAATTGAAATTTCCATCGACGAAAAAAAAATCGTCGACAGAAATTTTGAGCAATGGAATTTTAACAAGACAAATTTTTTTGCCCGATATTTTAATTCATTCATGAATCCAAATTCATCTTTTTTTGGATGAAGATTTTATTCTATTGATAAAAGTTTCCTTTTTTCAGACAAATTTTTGACGACCGTTTACAATTTGACCATTTAAATCATTGAGCTTCTATCTCAATCTAAGGACAATATCCTAATGATACTGGGAAGGCCGTGGCTAAAGGGGGTACATGACTACGGAGGTGATACACTCACCATTGCAAATGAAGGAAATAGGACACCATCCTCAAATAGGAAATGCCTAGAAGTGAAGGAAGTGTATGTCATAGATAAGCTACTCACACTAAAGGTTGTGACTATAGCAAACATTAATACCATGCGGGTAGCAACAAAGGTTCCAATGGATGACAAAGAGCCAAAAATGGCTTTTCCAAAGGGTTCATCGAAGGACAAAGAGTGATTCAAAAAGAGTTTGCATATTGCATCAACCAAATAATCGATGGCAATGGCTGAAGCACCAAGGGACAAGTGTTAAAAATCAATGTGGTTATGCAAGAACCTAAGATGATAGAAATCAATAAGGAATTGCCCAACAAATTTCTAGTGCAAGACTAGGAACTCTTTTTACAATACAAAGATATATTCACATGGAAGTATAGAGATTTGGAGGATGTTCCACCAACTTGTGCAACATGAATTCCTTTGACTTTGAATATGAATCCATTTTGGTAGCAAAGACACCAAATGAATCCCAACTATGCAATGTTGTTGAAGTTTGAGATTGATCCACTTCTACTAAGGGTAGGATTCATTTATGAGTGGATAGAAGAAATTGCCTATTTCCACTTATCATCATGCAAATAAGAATTGGAACTTGAGAGTCTATATAGACTATGAAAAATTGAGCAAACAAACAATTAAAGACACATTCCCACTATCATTCATCAATAGAATCCTTGACAAAGTATAGGATAAATGTGATAAAATATGCACATACCCATTTACATAGACATATACACATGCCGATGTATACAGAGTGTATACACACATTTTCATAGATGCCTACATATCAAAATTCACATACATCATGTTGGTTGATGCTCATAGAGGACTTTGTTACAAGGATGTTTTGTGTGCCCTTAGATTATTGTGAGCATGGGTGGCCATGCATGCAACGTGGCAGATCATCATGCCTGAGAGGACATTGTGGACATGGCCTTCCAATTAGTAAGGAGAGTCTTCAATTTTTAAAGAGATGTTCCAATGTTAAAGCCCCTTTTTAGTAGCTGCATCTGTGCAATGAATTTTGTAGAGAATATCACATGAGAGTTGATTTTTGAAGTCTAGCTTTATAGCACTTTTTTATGTTGATTGTTGGTAGTAGATAGTGTTGTAGGTACCCATGTCTGGTCTTTGTCTTGGGTCTATGCACTGGCAAAAAACTTATTAGAAGTGAGCCATTTTATTGAAATTTAATACATGGTCTATTTCATAGTTTATATTGCATCATGAAATCATTCTACAAGATTTTCATGGCTAACTGAGAGAGATTGAGTTATGATAGAACGTTCGAATTTATTCTCTAAAATCTAACAGTGTTATTGGAGCCATATTTATGAGGATCTACTAAAGATTTTTGAGAGTTGCATCATGGTCTTTGTGAGAAGATTGTGAAGAGAGTACATAAAAAATTTGATGTTGAGATGTGGCTTGAGCCATAACTTCACAAGGAGATTGCTTAGGTGAAGGTGTGGCATGAGCCATATGTGGAGAGGATTTAAGAATTTAAGTATTGCTTAGTTTTGCATTTTTACTTGAAATGAGCCACATATTAAATCAAATTTGAGACGTGGCGTATGCCATATCTTCCACAATTTTACCTTTATTTTGGATTTTTTTGAGAATCAAGCCCTATGTTAGAATCCTTTCTTCACAAACAGTCCGAGAAGAATGAGGAAGAGTATCATTCCTCTTTTCATATTAGTAAGCCCTAGCTTTTACATATTAGTTGCCCTAGCTTTTATTAATTTTTAGCTCTTCCCTCCAATCCTCCTCATCATTTCATTTCCTCTCCTCTTTATTCCACTCTCCTTTTGCCTCTCCGCATCTTCCGTAAGTTTCCCCTCCCCTTTGCCTAGCCCTCCTCTCCATTGCTCTTGCTTTCACCCCCCTCCTAGCCTCTCCCTATTGCTTCTCTCCCCTCCCTCGCTCTAGCTTTTCCTCTTGCTTTTCCCCTCCCCTCCCTCCTCTTCCTTCCCTCGCTTTCTTCCTCGTTTCTCTCCTTGCTCCTCTCCTCTCCCTCTCCCCTTAAGCTTGCAGCCTCCCGTCCCTTGCTCTAGCTTTTCCTCTCCCCTCCCTCCTCTTCTTTCCATCGCTCTCTCCCTGTGATTTCTCTCCTTGCTCCTCCCCTCTCCCTCTCCCCCCATGCTCGACCCTCCTCCTCACTCCCTCCTCTCCCTCTCTTGCTCCCTAGCCTCCCTCCTCTCCCTCTTCGGCTCCCTCAAGCTCGCCCCTTCCCCTTGCTCCCTCACCTCTCTTCTCTCCCTCCCTCGCTCCCTCCTCTCCCTCACTCCCTCTCTTCTATTTCTATTTAGAATTAAGAATTAAAATAGATTAAATTAATAGAGTTAAAATAATATGTCATGTTAATTTAAATAAATCTTAAATTTATTATTATTATTATTATATTACTTTAAATAAAGTTATTTAAATTATGTAAGATATGTAAGTAAATTTAAAATACATAAAAATAAATATAAATTTTATTATATTTAAAATTAAAGGAATATTTATTTAAATTTATATAAGGTATATAATTTTGAATATAGCTTATATTAATTTTAAATATTATAAAATTAACATAAGATATATTAATACAAGTAATCTAGTTATAAATTAGATTGAAATTAATAATGTATTAATTTAAAATATAGAGTATGTAATTATTTAAATTAATATAAGAAATATAAGTAAATTTGAAGTATATTCAATTAGTATAAAATACATTAGAGCTAATTTAATAAGATATATGAATTTAAAATATAAGGTGTAAATGATAAGTATATTTAATTGTAAGTATATCAAAATATTTTAGAGAATTCATGAGTGTGGCCTCAAAATATTATATTCTAAATTTGATTTGAATATTTAAATCTAAATTTAAGTTGACTAAAAGATTTTTGTCGTCCTTGGCTTTTATTGTTCTTGTTTGGGCTTGGACTACCATGTTGTGCATTCTTCTGAGGCTTCTTGCCTCTGAACTACATCTTACATATCTTTTTCAATAGTGCACCTTCAACATGATTGTCCCTCAATACTTTTCTCTAATCCTCCTCTTGGATCAATAGACTTATCAGTTCATCTGACTTGATAGCTATGCCTCTAGCAATCACTGCCACCCTGAGGCCTTCATAGGATGGGGGTAAACTTTAGAGTATTCGTTCAACAAACTCTGGGCCTTCCATTTCAAAGCTATTCTTTGTCAATCTCTCGTTGATGATCTTCATCTTGTTCAGATGATCCAACAATGCATCACCTTCATCCATATGAAGATTTGCCAAATGTGTCTTGAGATTAAGGTAGGTGACTAACATTTTGCCCTCCTAAATGGATGTCGGCATAGTCCACACATCAAACGCATTTGTCAAATGCATCACCTAGGCAAACAATGTATTATTTATCCATATCATAAAGATATCCATTTCTTTGGCATTCAACTCATTATAGGCATCCTTGTATGCTTTCGTGGCATTCTACCCTAGGGGTGTCCCTTTTCCATCAATAAATGTCCACAACTTCCTACTGCTACTAACAAATAAATTCTTGATGCAGCATTTCTAGATGTGGAAGTTGTTTTAATCAAACACAAGAGTGTTTGGCACAAGAAATTCTCCCATAGATGTCATCCTGGTGATGAATCAAACACAAAGTGTAGAGGGAGTTAGGCTCTCTGATTTGGTTTAAAAAGCTCAAAATTTGGAGTTCTGAGCAGAAAATTATGCTCCTCCAAAAAATTTGATGCCAAAAGTGCGTGGATGGTCACAAAAAAAAAAATCCTTAAAAAATGAGATGAGAGCCCTGAAAATAATGTGAAGAACACATTTGGAGACTTTGTGAAAAGATATAGGAGAAATCACTTTTGTAGACTTCAAGAGAAACCATCGAGACTCTGTAACAAAATAATTACCTCAATGCTCTAGTGGAGAGTAGGTAAAGACTTACCATTGATATAAGATACCTTGCATAAATTCTATAGAGGAGAAATAGTTTATAAATAATAATTGGCCTTGGAATCTGAGAGAAGACACATGGTAAAAGAAAATCCTTAAACATTGAAAAATATGCGACTTCTCTTAACGTTTCACTGCCAATGTTTCTTCTACTGATTAGGACTGCCTTTGATTTGTTCCACCACTCCTTCACGCTTCTACTGCCTCTCCTCCAAGTTCTTTCTACTATTAGGCTTGGAATCCTAGCCTAGTGGTCAAAACACGTGTGTGTGTTGGAGGTGTGTGTGGGTTTGACCATCGCCATGGACCCTGGCCAACACTCTGGCCAACTGCCTCAGGTCCTAGGCAGTTGGCCCATACTGGACCGCCTTTGCACATGAGTGTGAGTGGAGTGAGCAGGGTTAATAGGGTGGGGTGGCAGGAGGTTTTTTATTCCTTTTTATTCTTTCTTTTTTAAAGTTACTATCTCTTCATCTACTCCCTTCGCTTTTGCTCTCCTTCAACAGATCCAATTGAGCCGCCTCTACACACTTGTAGATCCTCTTCAACACTTACCTCTCCTCTTTGATAGCGGATGGCTAGAAGAGAATTCTAGCCGTCCGATCACATCATCTTCTTTTTTGAAGGATGTATATGAGTGCGTGAGCTATCACATCAATCTTCTCAGGTTGTCAAGTCACCATTGAGGCTAGAAGATGGTGCAAAATCTGATTTGGCACATAGAAGATCGACGTCTTATTGCTTTCAATGTCAGGCCACCTGGACCTTGACGCATGAGAAATCCCCTTGTTTGCATTTTCATGTAAAGGGAAATGGCTCGTGGCTGACTTCACTCATCATTTCCCTTTATAGGAGAATGCTCTCACAAGCATTTCCCTCAAAGCCACTCGATCGCTACCGAGCACTTCCAAGCTCTTCTCAAATGGAGCTCCTTACACTTCTCCATGGGCTTCCAAGCTCTTCTCCAATGAAGGTCCTTTGTTTGTCACTACTTGGCCACTTGAGACCACACATGGCTCTCCTAGAGCATCTTCTTCTACATGACCCTTTTGGAGTTGTTCTCCTTTGTGTTCACCAGATACTTTCCAAGATTTCTTCATGAGTCATTGTAGCTTTCTTATCTTTCAATGTCTTTGTTTGAGCCCTTTGCTCCAACCACAGGATTGCATGTAGTTTCCTTGATACTAGTGGGTTGAACTCCATAGAAGACTTTTTCCCCATAGCTTCTACTTGGACTTGTTCATTGGTCAAACTACACAAGCTCCTCATCTGCGACTGGTTGAATGAGCTCAGCCATGACGTTTTGTGCAACAACTCCAATAGTTTGTTTTGCTACCCCTCTCTAAGCTCTCTTCAAGCTTCTTCTGGCCGCCTTCATGTAGCTACTCCCTTTAGGTGTGGGTTCCTTGTAAGCAAGTGATTCTTGCTTTACAGAATCTTTTGTTGAAGTTACTAGTGGAGCTCTTTAGAGTTCTTGTTCTAAGTTCTTTGCTTAGTAGCTCATCACAAGCTGACATAGCTGCCCTCAAACTCTACTTTCTCCCCTTTCTGAAGCTTCTTACAAGTCTTCTACAAGCTCTTCTCTCCTTGAGAGCTTCTTTGTTGGTTGCGGCCTTCTCCTTTGAAGTTCCTTGTTGTGCAAGGTCCTCTGTAATTGTTGTAGTCTCAAGTTGCAGGTCTTCTTGGAATTTCCTTTCCAAAACCTTCTGAAGGCATACAAAGTCCTTGATCTCTTCACCTTCAAAACTCCAAGTGACTTAACCTTTACTTGGGAGACACACTCCCAAACAATTTCAAGCACTAAGCATGCCTTGCATGCAACCTTACATAGCAACCCTCACACAAGATTTCAAAATGTGAGCCAATGCGGAAGGTGGAAACACATTCCCTGACACACACTTTCCATCTTCCATGACACACACAATTAGTCCCAAGCATAGTGTGGATGTACTAGCTTCAAGAATCCAAGAGTCAATGACACACAATCAGAACGCTCACCTACTAGGCAAGAACTTTCATTGCTCTGCTATGATTTGAAGGAGCACACAACTCTAAATGAGGTCACATAGACCAACACTTAATGCACAAAGCAAAGAGAGGATGAGAGAGATCACACACACAATTGGCTATACAAAATGTACACTCTCACATAAACCAAAAAAGAGAAAGATGATACAAGATATACACAACCCTATGTGGGTTGCCCTAAGTTCATAAGGACTATTCGCATAGGGATGTAGGCCTGGTTACACATCGCCAAGGGGTGCCCAAATAGAGCCCAAAGCGTGGGCACCCCAAAAGAGTGATGGGCAATCTATACTGGGCACCCCCCATTACACAATAAGTGCCCATTGTGAGGTTATTAAAAATTAAGTGCCCACCGATGGGCACCCACTTTACACACCGCCTAAGTAAACATCCTCATTTCTTTCATAGAGCTTTGTTCGCATTCCTCATTTCTTTGTTTGCCTTCTCCTTCTTGAAATGGGCAATTTTATCCTCCTCTAATCTTCCACCCTCCTCGCGTCAACCCTCCTCCAACACCTTCCTCATGGACCCTCCTGTAACCTGTACTACTACACCCGTTGCAATATGTATACATCTTCAACAAGTATAGACAAGCTCACATTCTGAGATGCATTAACACTTACTCAGCAATAGTTTGCTACTGCTCAATGATTTGGCATCTTCATCCCCCAAAAAAGTTTGCTACTACTCAACAACAATTTGCTGTTGCTTAAACATTTGGCATCTTCATCCCTAAAAGTTCGCTTCCTACGTTTGTTGCTTTTCAACAAAGCTTGTAAACCTATTCACTAGCAATAAATTTGCTACTAAATACATGTTTGCTGCTACTCAACATAAGGTTACCTATAACAACAATTTGCTACACTCAACAAAAGGTACAATAGCAATTAATTGTTGCTCGACATAACGTCACATGTAACAACAGTTACCTAATGGCCAATATAAGGTTACCAAACTGATCCTCCTAATCATTGACAGTGAGTTACAAAAGAGTGGGGAGTCAAACCCCATCACCATATTAAATATGGCTATACCAACCTCTCCTAGGGGGGGAGAGAGAAAGAGACACCCCCTCTCCTCCCCCAATCTGCCAAAAGAAACAAGTACATCATTATGTAAATGAAAATTACACAACCCATTAACATGATGAGTGCCACTATTAAATAATAACCATCCATTTTTGTGCCTACATCTTTGACCATGTCCTATGTGACATCGCCAACCTCTAATCTATCATATGAAACTTTAAAGGTATGGCTTCAATATATTCAACTTGGGCCACTGTGGACTTCTTCTAAGATGATGCTGGCAATTGATCCTCCATTAACGAGGACTCTTTTAACAATATGGTTTTGAATCTTTGCATTGATCATGGGTATTTCTTTGCCCCAATTTTCCTTTTTAGTTACTTCCACCTTGAAGGCCGTTGGTTATGTTGTGGGTTGCTAACTAGTTAAGGGATTTTGGTAGAACTTTGTGCAAAGGGGAGTGATTTTAATTCCCAAAATTTATCCCATGCTGTATAGATTTAGTTCTTCTCCACTAGGCTACATTCCCTATCCCAATTTGTCCCTACTTTGGTCCTTTGTCTAATTGAAGTATGTCTCGTCATGCTCGTGTTTGCAGTTTGAGTGCATTGGAATTCTTTGCCTGGATCTATAAGAGGCTGTATTTGCTTAACTACATGGTTGTTTCCTTTTCTATATTCTTTTCTTATTTCTTGTGAATCCTTAGCTCATTTAGCTTTGTTTGATTTGTCATTTGGTCCCTTGTAGAGCTCTTATGACCTCATGGTCACCTTTGCTTCTACTTTTGCCAACACCGCTCCTATGATTGGTGCACGGTCATCTTGGTCACATGCTATGTTCATGCATTGGCACATCCCCAGTAGAATTACCAAAATGTTAACTCCAAATCACAGCTAGCAATGAACTCATTCCTCTGGTCATGGTTCAATTTGTCTATGTTCTAGATCTATGAGGTAGAGTGCCATTTCCAACACTCTAATGAAGCTTTCACTTAACGTGGAATGCAAGTAGTGAATTAGTGAATGAGCATGTGTAGGGTGGTGGACAAATTTGAATGGAAAAAGGAAACAAAGGATATAAACAATTACTCAGCTTTTGCATAGTGAATGGAAAAAATGGGGTTTCATTCATTAGTTGCTTTTTGGTCAAAGGAAAACAAATAGCTCAATGTCTGAACTCAACACACCCTTATTTCTAATGGACTTTCCATTACCCTAATCACCACAACATTATTTCCAATGGTTTTTCCATTCCCTGGTCACAACAGAAATGAACAACCCTTATTACATCATGCAGTGTGTCTTTTATAACATTTTCTTCTAACAAAGCTTGATAGGAACTACTCGCTAAGCATTTACATTGATTACACTGACCTATTAGTGGGGTAGGTGCCTTTCCTACAATTGCCAAAATTCCAATTAACATTGTGGCTCCACCTTTTGGCTCGGTGCACTAGTTCTTGCTTTACTTGGGGCTGGTCTAGATGACATGCACATTTGTGGATGGATCACTTTGTGCTTCATTGCATACTTTGCTTAGACCCCAACTGCACCCCATCCTTCATTTACTCCTTTTTCTTATTGAAGCGCTTAATTTGGGGGATTCAACACATAAATCCTAGATAGCTCATGGAACCATTCTAATTTTTTATGCACAATAGGATACCTTGTGTAAGCATGTAGATGGTCAAGCTCATGGGTGATCCATGAAAGGTCTAATTGATGGAACCATCTCTAGAGCTTGTTCAAGTCTTTGACACCTGTCATCATCAAAAGACCACCAGACTTGCTTAGATCTAGTGGAGGAGTATTGGAAGGGAAAGTGCCACCATGCAAAAAGCCAGTCTATATTCAAGAAAGGAGAAGTGGGCCAAGCTTTTGGGGGGTTCACCAAAAATCTATAAGTATACCATATGGGTTCAAATGAAGGGATTTTTTAATTAAAAAATTTAAGGTAAATTTATAGAATGTATTTACATGTGGTTTTTAAAAATTGTAACTTTAACAAAAAAATATTAAGTTTGTATACAAAAAGGGGCGTTTTATCCATTCCAAATTTACAAATAAGGATTTTTTAAAATACCCTTAAATGCATGTCATATCTAGGGTTTCTTAGTACTGTGCCCCTTTGGCTTCCAACTACACACTAACATCCAATATTGATGACAGGTTGCAAGGTGGTCACAAATAACTTGGCTCTTGCAAAGGCTCATTGACCCCCATGAAGAGATGCAATCACATGAGGAGCCTAAGAGGAGAGGAGATGAAGATAGTTCCAAGCTCCATCCATGCATTAAATGATAGAGAGAAAGATCCACTAGACTGTTGTCTTTAAGCATTTGCACTGAATGAAAATGGGAGATTCACTAGCCCTTAACATCTTGATCCATTTCTACATCTAAATTCATTGTGTTGATTAGTGTGTGGTTCTTCGATTCATCTTATGGATTTGGTCGTTGTTTTTAATTCAATTCTTTGTTTTGTCCTATACTTCATTTGATTAGTTTCAACCATCCCTTCTTCACTCCATTGATTCTTCATTTCAATCGATGGCTTCATTTGATCTAACTATCCGTCATTCACCTATTTATTTGATCGATGGCTTCATTGATCCGACTATCCATCATTCATCTATTTGATTCTTTGTCTATTCCTAGCCTTAGTCGGCATGTGTCTTTGATAGTGAGAGTTTGTTCAACAACTTGCTCTCTCTTTTACTAGTGTAGATGCTTCAATTCAGTCTTCATGACATTTGTCAACTTACACAAAAGGGCCATTCCCATGACCCTAATGCTTTTTAATTTATAGCCTATCTACCTTAATGCAATAGTTTGAAATACTATTTATTTGTGGACCTGATGCTTTTTTATTTAAAGCCTATCTGCCTTAATGCAATAGTATGGAATATCATTCACATTTATGTTATTCATTGTTGCCCCCTTCCAATCAGCCTAACCAACCCATCCCCCTCTACTCAACCCAGGCAGCACCCCCCTCATCCGTCACCCTTCTTCTACTCAACTAACCCCCTCTGCTTGGCCCAACCCATCACCAGCTCTTTTCATCCTAGTGACCAATTTTTCCCTTAGTTGATAAAAAGGGGTGGATAATGAATTCTATGCAACCTAAACATTATGGAAATAAGGGCACTGAGATAGAATATTATAGAATGGAGCCTATGCGATAGAAAATTGTGGGGTGTGGAAGCTTCAAATATGGAGGAGAGGAGGAAAGGACCAAGGTTGTTAGAGTGGTAGAGGCTAGAAGGATTTGAATTTCAATCACAGTACTGTCAAGAATATTGAGCATATGATAGAGTTCCTAGGGTAGCTGATAAGCTATCTGTTGAAAAACCATCTCAACATCATGTGTTGAATATTGTGCATAGTACTAACACATAGAGTGCTATAAAGGAAAGGGTTACATGCCCTAACCCTAACCCAAAAAGGGTTTGTATATATTCTACATTTTCAACTAAATCTAGTGTACCATTAGTCATTTGTGGTGTGCTCTCTAGCTGTGTTCTCTCTCCTCATCTCCACTCTTCTCCTCTCCCCCCTTCATATTTTGTCATGGTATTAGAGCTCCCTTGCCTTGAGGCATTGAGATCATTGTGAGAGAGATTGAGTGATTGACAGTTCTCTTCCGTTTGAGAGAATTCCGTCCATTCCTTCGTTCATTCTTCTGTGAGAATGATTGGTTCTTTGATTCTTTGTGAGAGAGATATGAGAAAAGTCTATGTGAGATCCGATTGAGAAAAAGAAAAAGTTTATGTCCACTATTCTTTCTTTGTGTGAGAGAGAGAAGTTGTTCATTCATTCTTTGTGTGAGAAAGATAAGTTTCATTGAGTTTTGAGAGAAGAGAGAGAGAGAGAGAGACTTTTAGGTCTCAGCAACACAAGGCAAGCACGCTTGCTCAGCCGACTAGAAGCAACGTGCATCATCAACTGGACTATCAACAAATTCTTCATCAATGAGCCCTGAAGCACGACGACTTCAATGCGCAGCAGCTAAGGTGCACCTAAACAAACTCCTACGTTTGTGATCACCACTAGGAGCCACTCATAGTGCCCCTTATTCACTCCTCCCACCTTGTCAAAGCCTTGCAACAACAACCTCATCGACTTAGTAGAGCTCTCCTCTTACATGGTAGCTCCATAGAGACGAGAGCCACAGCTCGGTTAACTCGCAAAAAGGAACTGCAGCACGGCTCCTCCTAGCACCTGACTCTCCAAACCTGAGGGCCAATAGACCTTCATGCTCTTGCATGTCCCCACGCCCAATCGCCATATCTCTAGCTCCATCGATGGATCTACACATGGGTAGCCAGCTGACCACATCTACGCTTCCAGCCCTCAAGCAAACTACCTAAAGCCTCATCCCCGGTGAGCTTCACACAGCCGCTAAGTTAAGCTCTCTCCTTTCCTCTGATAGCAGCAATAGCCTCCATTCGCATGCAATAAAATGAGCTCCTGGCTCCAGCCTCACATCATACCATTGAAGGCTCCCACTAAGCTCCACATCGCTTTGCCTCTACAGCACACTTGCGCCATCAACGACCTTCTACCAATGTCTATCTCAAAATGCCTCATCCACAAGTTGCTCCATGGCAAGCCTTGCCATCTTCAACTCGGCCAGCAAATTTTTAGTGGGCTATCCTCACGAGCCTGTAATCCCTTATCACAAGGCTGGTCCAATGCCTCCACACATGGCTCCAATGTCTTCCACAATGAGCCAACGACATCAATCGATGTATCTATCTATGACTGTAACAATACGTAGGCAATCATCTCCGTCGTAGCTGAACGACTGCCTACACGACGCCATCGATGAAAATCTACATTCTAATGGAATCTTACAAAGATTCCATGGAATCACAAAAGATTCCATGGAATCACAAAAGATTCTAGCTAGTGGATCTTATATTGGCCACACAATTGACATGTGGTGCACCCGCGAGGTGGCACGTGGCACCTTATCGATCCACCCACGTCATCATCGACTAAAATCTACCACATCGTACTCTTATCCTGACCGAGTAACCCTATCCAATTGCCATGTCACTAGTCGATACACTTCAGCCCAATCTAACATGTAGGCACCACATCACTCCAGTCTACCATGTCAGCATAGTTGACCCTTGTGCCATGTCAACATCCCATCTATCTTGCCATGTCACTGGCCACATCATCCTACCATGTCAATAGTGACTCACCATTGCCATGTCATCATGTGGCACATAGAGCCTCTCCACAGGCACAATAATCTCTTACTAGGCACTACATGTGAACCAAGGCTTACCACCACCTCATCAGTGCCATGCTGGCACACCTCTCCACAGGCATTGTTTTTGCATGTGACTTTGAGTGCCACATCATCAATTTGCACCCTTTTTGCCCCTCCACCTAGATCAAGGTGTATCTCTTGATCCGGGAAGAATTTGAGGATGCTCCAAAAAGAAAAATCGCTCGATTTTCCATGCTCTACATGCTCATCATATCATGTGCACATTTTGGCGCAAGTATCACATACTTTTGAGCCTCGGCGTGACAAATCCACTTCTTGCACACACATCAACCTCTACATCAACACATCTAACCCATCACCTAAAACGAACAAAGACAAGGAATTATTTGCTGCTTTTATATCGCTCGATGATTGGTCTAGATCTAGTTCAGAGTATATTAGATCATCCATGCTCCAAAGCATCCAATCGAAGCCATGCCAAAAAATTCCTAAATAGTTCCTACTCGGAGTCAATTCCTTCACTCACATGCGGTTTCACATCATTACATCTCGTGAAACCTGACGTTCCACAGTTCGTTGAGCAGACTTCAGAGTGTTTAGAGATATTGAATGGCTAATCAGAGAGCAAATAGCACATGATTTGATTTCACACACACATGCCATCATTGTAACGCCTATTTGGCTATTTTTTGGCATTATGCACTTTATTTAAGCCTTGTAAAGCCTTCTAGTCAGATTTCACTTGATTTTGTAGTTGATTCAAACAATGATTTCACAGACGCTTTGAGTACATTTCTTGCACCAAGTCTACAACTAGCAATCTCAATTTTGAGGCATCTCTAAGTTAGACAACTCCAATAATAGCACATGGAAATACCAAATGGAGACCATTATTGTACTTAAAGACAAATGGGAGTATGTCAATGGATCTATACCTAGACCATTGGACGATCCAACCACAATAGTAGCTCTACTCCACCTATTGCCACAACACAAGTAGTGATGGGCTCTACATCGGGATCTACAGCTGGATCTACAACTACACCAATAGTGTTCGCACTAGTAGCAGATCCTGCCATTGCCCGAGCACAGGCAAAATGGGACAAGAAAGACAAATATGCATATCATTTGATCAAGCAGAATGTACAAGATATCTTGCTAGGATAGCTCAACACAGTGAAGACATCAAAAGAAGCATGGGATATGTTCGCAGCTCTTTATGAGTCCAAGAATACTTCTATGATTTTCACACTGAGAAACTAGATCAACCAAAGTTTTTGCAACAACAGTGAAACCAGTCATGCTTACGTACTCAAAATCAAGGATTACAACAATCAACTCGCAGTAGTAGAAGAGACCATGAATCTCATAGAAATGGTTCAAGTAATCATGAATGGACTAGGAGAGGGATATGAGAATCTAGTCCAGAGTATTGCTATTCAATGGCAAATTTCGACACTGGAATAGCTCGAGTCAGTTTTACTTGGTGAAGAACTCAGGATGCAAGCCATTCATGCATGCAAAGGTCATTCGAATGATCAAGTATTCATAGCTTCAGATAGAAGCAGAGGTAGAGGTAGATCATTCCAGCGAAGTTGTTATCATCATCAACAACAAAGTCAGTATCAAAGTCAGAATCACAATCAGCATCATCCTCAGCAACATTAGCCTCAATGAAGAGGAAATCATTCTAACCGAGGAAGATTCCAAGGATGAGGGAATGCATCCACCAACATGTCAAACATTCAATGCAATTACTATCATAAGTTTGGACACTATGAAAAGATTGTCGTCACGAGAAGCAGTACGACCAAGGCGGTCAATCCAGCAGCAATTGAGGGAATTTTCGAGGAAGAGGAAATCATCATGGTGAACATTCAAGTCACAGTCATTATGCAAATGAACTTGAGGACATGTTTCTACCAACTACACTACAAATAACACATCAAATCCAGCTCACGGGAAAGGCATTGTCCCTATGAACAATTTCACTAGTACAAAAGGATTGGTGAAAGATGCACTCTATGTTTCGAAGCTCAACAACCTCTTGTCAATTGGTTAAATGACTAAACACAATTATCGAGTCATCTTTAATGGAGATGAATGCACGATCAGATACAAATCCAAAGGATATCACCTAGTAGGAATAGCAGTCAAGGAAGGACGCTTGTTATGTCAGCTCAACCGCACCAGATGCCACTTTGCAAAAAATGGCACAAGAGATATGGACACGTCAAATTCAAAAGCTTGATAGAGCTCAAAAATTAGAATATGGCAATTGGAATTCCTAAGCTTCAGTTTCTTGGAAAAGTTTGTGAAGCATGCTGCTAAGCAAACCAATTTCGGTAGAAGCACCTCTCAAGCACAAGGTATTCTTGATTTGATTCACACAGATGTATGGGGTTATGCCCAAACCCGCAGCGGCAATGGTTCACTTTACTACTTCACTTTCATCAATGACTACAACAGATATTGTTGGGTCTACTTTCTGAAGGAGAAATCTGAAGTCTTTTCTAGATTTCAAGAACTCAAAGCCATGGTCGAGAATCAGAGAGGCATAATGATAAAGTCATGAGATCAGACAGAAGAGGTGAATACATGTCTTCTGCATTCATGAACTTTTGCAGAAGTAATGGCATTCGAAGACAGTTCACTTGTGCAGATACTCCTCAACAGAATGCAAGAGCTGAAAGGAAGAATGGTACTTTAGCAAATAGTGCTAGAGCAATGCTTAGTGAGAAGCATCTTTCGAATCAGTATTTGGTAGAAGAAATTGCCACTACAAACTACTTACTTAATCGGCGGCTTCCAACTGAACCGATACAAGGTTTGACACCTTATGAAGCATTCACTGGACACAAGCCACGCATTGGGCATCTTCGCATATTTGGTTGTATAGCATATGCCCACATACATGACAATCATCGCACTGAAAATTGGATGCAAAATCACGCAGATACATCATGGTTAGCTACAGTGAAGAAAGCAAAGCATACAAGTTGTATGATCCCATTAGCCGCAACATCATTATCTCCAGAGATGTAATATTTGATGAGGAATTAGAATGGAAAACCTCAAATACACAAGAGATAGACACGCCAATTACTCAGTCACCTAAAAAAAGGTTGATAAAGAAGAGCAATGAAAGCTTTGTACAAGAATAACACGTGGGAATTATGCGACCTTCCACCAGGAAAGAAGGCCATAGCAAACAAATGGTTTTACAAAGTGAAGTATGATTCAAATGGAAGCATTGAAAGATACAAAGCCAGACTAGTTGTAAAGGGATTTGCACAGCAATATGGTCAGGATTATGATGAGACTTATGCTCTAGTCGCAAAGATGGATTCCATATGGTTCTTGATATCACTAGCGACACGCATCAGATGGAATGTGTGCCAACCTGATGTCAAGAATGCTTTTCTCAATGGTTACTTAGACAAGGAAGTCTACATGCAACAACTAGCAGGTTATGTTGAACCAGGAAAAGAGAATCAGGTTTTCCATCTCAAGAAAAGTCTCTACGGCTTAAACAATCACCCAAAAGTTGGTTCAATAGAATTGACAAGTATTTTGCTAATCTGGCATACATGAAGTCCAATGCAGATCATACTCTCTACTACAAAGTTCAAGGGAAAGACATTACTATTGCACTTTTATACGTAGATGATTTGATTGAGAGATTCAGATAGCACCTTCATGAGTCAACTAAAATATGTTGACAGTCTCCTGAAGAAGTTTCATATAGCAAATTGCAAGATTGTAGCCACTCCCATGGAACATAGTTTGAAACTTACAAAAGATTCAAAAAAGCCGACTGTCGATGACAGGTACTATCCGTAGCTCATCGGATCTCTTATATATCTGACTATCATATGACCATATATTTGTTATGCAGTAAGTTCACTTGCACAATTTATGGCAAATCCAAAACAATCTCACTGGAATGTAGCCAAAAGAGTCTTGAGATACATCAGAGGTACAAGACAGTTCGGAATGGAATACAGAGGAAGTCATCCAAGGTTGCATGGATACTGTAACAGTGACTATGCAGGAGATCATGAGACTAGAAGATCCACACAGGGATATGCATTTTTCCTTGGTCAAGGTACTATATCATGGTTGTCAAATAAATAGCCAATTGTTTCTTTGTCTTCAGCAGAATCACAATATAGGGCACTCACAACAGGTGCATGTGAGGCTATATGGCTCAAAGTATTGCCAGAAACAGGTTACTTTAATGAATCAAAGCCAACAACAATATACTGTGACAATCAATCGACTCAAGCATTGGCCAAGTATCCAGTATATCACTCCTGGACAAAGCACATTAATCTCAGAGAGCACTTCATCAGAGAAAGAGTGTTACTTGGTGACATCACACTGCAACATTGTGATAGCAAAGAGAATGTTGCAGATATCTTTACCAAAAGAGCTTTTTGAGAAGTACCGACAAGCTCTTGGTTTGACGTAGAGGAAGGACATTCCCATTGAAGGGGTGTGATGGAATGTAATGTTCAATCCTTCTTTGATTTCCCAAAATCATCATCTTGAGGGAAGGCCCACTTCATGATGTTGATCTTGAGGGAAGGTGTTGAGAAACCATCTCAACATGATGTGTTGAATATTGTGCATAGCACTAACACATAGAGTGCTATAAAGGAAAGGTTTAGATGCCCTAACCCTAACCCTAACCCTAAAAGGGCTTGTATATATTCTACATTTTCAACTAAATCTAGTGTACAGTTAGTCATTTGTAGTGTGCTCTCTAGCTGTGCCCTCTCTCCTCATCTCCGCTCTTCTCCTCTCCCCTCTTCATATCTTGTCACTATCTATGCTAGAAACAAATAGCAACTCAAGTGCATCCAATCATAAGAGTGTTTCATGGAGACATAGATTGGAGTGAGTTTAGTGACTCTCCTAGCAATACTATTTTATGTCACTATATAATCTAGCTTGGATCTTTAAAAGTATTGCTAAACATAATCATTGGGATTATGCCACTAAATGCAGTTTGCTACAAGTCTCATGCCTTGTTGTGTACACATACAAGATAGGTATTATGAGAAAACACCCTAGAATCAAAGGAGTGTAAAACATCCAAAATACCTAATAATAACAAGTTTACCACCAAGATAGTAGATATGCCATAGATTAAGTATTATTTACCACTAGTATTCTACTTTTTATCGTTAGTACCAGTGGTTTCATCCATGGCAAAAGTTCTATAAAAACCAGTGGAGGTGAGCTCCTCACCTCCTCATCTTGGGTGCCTTTGCCCATAGTGCTTGTGGTTAGGCTTTGATGCTTAACATCTAGCCTAGAGATGGGCTAGGATTGCGAGGGTATCAAGGAGATGGTGGTTAAAATATAGTAGATATACCATAGATTAAATATTATTTGTCACTAGTATTCTACTTTTTATCGTTAGTGCCAGTGGTTTCATCCATGGCAAAAGTTCTATAAAAACCAGTTGACATGAGCTCCTCCCCTCCTCACCTTGGGTGCATTTGCTCGTATGCTTGTGCCTAGGCTTTGATGTAGACTAGAGATGGGCTAGGATTGTCAGGGTATCAGTGAGAGGGTGGTTAAATATTGCTCTTATCAGTAAAATTCTTGATGTTATCGTTTATTTATAGTTGCAATATCCAAGCTTTAAGGGAGGTGTTTTGCTAATATCCAACCTTTGAGGGGGGGTGTATTGCCAATATGTCAATTGGTGGTTTTTTTCATTGAGAATATATTCCTCACATCATTGCCGTGGGGCTATCCAAGGGGTATCACAACATAGCCTTTTATTAGTCTCTTACCTTTCCATTTATAATCTAAATGAAGCAATGCTAGGACGTAGAATGGAACATTCAGGCCGGTTACACACCGCTGCCCAAGCGAGAAAAGGGGATGGGTGGGTGTGCTTATTATACACCAAATAAACACAATATTAAAAAAAGATGGACATCTAGTGCAAGGTATTAAAAATGGCTTTGTGGCCAAGTCAATAGAAGTCTTAAATTGGCGTCGCGTGTTCAGGTCTGTTTGTATACTTCTGGGCAGGGGCGCTGCAGTACGCAGGCGCATGCCGGGGGGTCGGTCGGTGTGTAAGCGCTCTCAATCTCAATTGCTTTTATAAAATTGGTTAGGGGATTCTTGGGTCAGCGCAGATGTAATCGTTTTGTCAATTACGTTTTGCTTTCGATCTTCATCAGATTATTATCCGATCAGAATCACGTGTGTGACCATTGATGCCAACCCAATCGTAATTTTTCACGCCCAACGGCTCGTTGCAAGATGTTGAGCACCCGGAAGGATACAGGACGCCCAGTACAGCTTGACACCGAAACCTTTGCCAGTCCAGCTGAAAGCTATTCCGGTCTTCCTTCTCCAGATCGAGCAGATGAACAAAAAGGCAGACCAGCTCAGCTTGACTCTTTGGCAGGAGCAAGTTCCTTACCATTGGCTAGCGCAAGTCCCGAAGATTCGATTCTCAAAGGTAAAGGAAGGAAAGGCAATCGTAGAAAGACAGTTTGGAAACCGCTTGGTGAAGGTTCTCAAGCAGAGAGTCCCCATGCTAAATTTAAAAACATCGACGCCCAAGAACGATGCACCACAGATTTTGTGCAACCTGAAGAAAATCTTGGCTTTTGTGGACAAGTAACAAACGTTGCATCAGGCAGCACAAACAAAAAGATGGAGGATGAGGACTCTGAAGATGAAAAAGCCATCATGAAACGACTACTGGATCTTGAGCTATCAACTATAGAGTCTAATACATCGCAGCACGAACAAGATATCAACAGGCAGGAACGGTCAGATGAGGTAATCCAAATACAATTTGAAGAAGACTTACAATATATTGGAAGAAGTTTGCCCATCTTCCCCCAACCTTGTTGACTGATTGTGTGAGTGTGTCTGTGTCTCTCTCTCAACCATGAGGCAAGATCTCAAGATAAACCAGCTCTTGAAGTCCTTCTCGAATCTTCTTCGTCTTGTCGTTACGATTTTCCTTTGGACCCCCTCAAATGTTGCTATATGCTGTTTGGTTTATAAAATTTCTCCCACAAAGTTTGCTTGCAACTAAGATTTGCCAACTGATGTCCTTTAATATGTGGTGAAATCTGTTTATCTGTGCATTGCATGAAGGATAACATGGCCTGGCAAAAATTATGGAGTGTTTGATGTGATGGGTTTTGGTCCTCCATGTAAACAAAATAGATGTGTGGTGTGGGCAATGAGGGGAGGAATCTTAGAGATTTCACTCTGTTTCGTTGGTGACTTTGTGTTGAAGTCAAATGGTCATCTTGTTGTCAACATTCTCATGTAACTTCAGCCAATCGAGGTTCATTCTACGAGCTGTAAGTTTCCATAAGCCCTGGATTTTAGCAAATGGACTGTCCTGGCTTATGGCGTTCTCTTGAAAGCTACGTGTGCCCATACACAGTTCCTTGTAAGCATGATTTCATACAGCAAGTAAATTTCTTAGGACTTAAAGAAGCATGGTTTTCGTTACACCCATGGCATCATGTAGTAGCTCAGGTTGGCCTCAAAGGTATAGTTAATTGCAAATTTTCTCTAGTGCTCGCTTGCTCATATCTGGGGATTCTGCATTCTCGAATTAGCCTCATTGCAGTGCTACCACTATTGGTAGGATTTCTGCATTATCAAATTAGTAGGGCTTTCATTGCAGTGCTGCCACCATTGGTTATCAAATGCATGGGGTTTGGCTTTTATTATGGCTGTATTTGCTACTCCTTGCTTTAGCTGACAGAACCTTGCCAAGTTGCTTGCTATGAAATGGCTCAATCCTAAGGCTGCTTACCCAGCAGAAGATTGGTCATAGGTTCTGCAATCTGGAGGTATCTTGGATGAGCTTTGTAAATACTATAAAATCTGCAAAAGTGCTGTAAAGGCTTCAAATCTTGGATCAATGACTGGCTAAGGATAACCGTTTCTTTCTTAGGGGCCACCATCACTTGTAAAGATCGTAAGGAATGAGCCAGCTATGTGCATGTAAGATAATGGTTGAAGTGGACATTCTTGCCGAGATGTCAATAATCCCACTTTACTTTGGAGAAAGTCTTGCAATATCAAATGAAAGAGATCAGAATGACTCATGCAACTGTGTGTATGTATAGCGCCTATGTGCATACATGCATGCACATGTGTGGGTACGTGCGTGCATGCATGTGTGTGTGTGTGTGCGCGTGCACGTGAGAGAGAGAGAGAGAGAGAGAGAGAGAGAGAGGGGGGGGGGGGGGGGGGGGGCTCTGAGACCATAGAGATTGCAAACCTTTTTCTATTCTTGGAGAATCCTATCACTATGAATGTAGATCTTATCTAAAAGACATTTTACTACACAGGTGCTTGCTTTGGAAGCAATATTTGGAGAGAACTTAATTACTTTGGATGCAAACAATAGTGCAGCTCAAACTTATATGGTATGAGCTTTACTATTATAATTTGTAGTATAAGATCTTTACTGTACCACTGTGGGTGATTTCTGACTTGGTCAGTCTCACTATGTTTTCTTGTGTCCCAAATAAAGTTCTTTGTTGAAGGCTTTCTATTTTTATGGGTTTGTGCAGGTATGCATTCATGTTGAACTTTCAACTAGTTTAAATGTTATGGTGAAGCTAGATGGTTACTCAGGCAGATCTCAAGAAGATGTTTCTGAGGTTCATGCACAAGCAGAGGCAGCTAGCAACAATAATTCAAGTCCAAGCTTGGGGGGATTTGTTGGCAGGCTTCATGCATGTACATTGCAATTCTTGCCTCCTATCCACTTGGTGTGTAGGTTGCCAATATCTTATCCTTCTCATTCTCCTCCAGCTTTTGTTCTTTCTGCGCGCTGGTTGACTCAGGGAATGCTTTCAAGTCTTTGCCAAGGTTTGGATGATTTATGGGAGCAGCAAGTAGGGGAAGTGGTGATCTATTCATGGGCTGAGTGGCTTCGAACCAACTGTCTTTCACATTTGAGAATAACTGACGAGTTGGAGCTGCACATAAACAGCAAGGGGACTGTAGACAGGCGGGCATTATCTGGGTTTTCAACCCCTGATATGGACATCCCATGGTTGATCCGGTACAACGAGGACCAGAAAAGTAATGAATTTATCAATGCTCTCCATACTTGCTTCATTTGCTTCACCGACCAATTAGGTAACCTCTTTTTTCTTTACTGACTGCTTGTTTTGCTTTTACAATAGAATAAAGAAGGGAGTTTTGTTAATGTTGTGAATGTTAGAACTACCTAAAATAGTAAAGCTATTTAGTGATATTCCCCAAAGCATCCACACTTCCCTTCTCCTCACCCTCTTTCTTCTCCACATTGGCAAGGTAGGGTTAATTGGCTTACAGAGAGCTCCCGCACTTGGGAAGAGACCTTGGGTTTCCAAGGGATCAGATGGCACGGTACTTGAGATGTTGGGTTGGGATCGACATCTCAATGGGGCTGGCCCTAGAGAATTTTCGCCATGAGCATTTGTATTCCAGCTTTGCAAGCTCTTTCTTGCAAGTAGAGCTATTGTGGTGGACCATGTCTTGTTGCCTATTGCTTGTTACATTGCGTCATGTTGGTGCTTCCATAGAGGATGCATGAGATAGCTTTGCGATTGGTTTGCATTCAAGCCTTTGGGGTCTTGGAACAAAGTAGCATGGGAGCTACTTACTTATTCTTCACACTTTAGAGGCAATTGACTGGGCTTCAGTGACCAAGAAATTTTCTTGTGGCAAAGATATTTCCCATGGAGTATAATGATGTATGTGATCGGCCCTATTAGGCGAGGCTAGGCTACCAAGCACTGGGCACATGGTGGCGCACCTCCCATTTGCTCTACAGTGTCTACTGCTGAAAGCTTGGGCAATACGCCAAGGATTTTTAGAACAAACAGTAGATAACGCAAAAAAGTCCAAGTTTATTCTAACAAAACCAAAGGAAGAGTTGAAGAACGTTGTGAAGGATGAGTTACTCTTCACAGAGGTCCATGAGGTTTCACTTGTATCTACTTCAGATGACACATGAATATGTTGATATTGGAGCGACTCCCCACATGACCCAGCTTAAGGAGTGGTTCTCCTAGCTTGAACCTGTAGCTCAAGAGTTGGTAGTCACCATCAGTGATGATTTGAAGTGCTAGGTAAAAGGCAAAGGTTTTGTTTCTCTCTATTCATGATGGTGTACACAAAACTTTATCTAATGTGCCACCTCTTGCAAAGGATTTTCTTTTAGTCTCTGCCATGACTAGAGAAGGTGGAGTTTGATGACAAGAAGTGCCAGTGAGAAAATGCCCGAGCAATGGTGTTGTGGCACAAGCGCTTCGGGCATGTACCACTCACCACATTGGTGGAGATGCATGAGAAGAATATGGTGACAGGACTTCCAAAGCTTTACCCATATTCTTCCATGTGCACAGCTTGTCTTGGGGGTAAGCAACATCAATAGCCCTTTCCACAAAACCAGAAGAGGAGCACCACACCCTTAGAGCTGGTACACTCTGTGGGCGCATGCCCACAAGATCCTTTGGTGGCTATCTGTATATTCTCACATTTCTAGACGACTATAGCTGGAAGGTGTGAGTGTACTTTCTAAATAGAAGTCAGATGCTTTTGGGAAGTTTAAAGAATGGCCTGCTAAAATGGAGTAGGAGAGCAAGCACTGATTGAAAACCCTTCACACTGATAGAGGTGGGTATGAAGGAGTTCGCAGCATTCTGGAAGCAGAGGAAGATGAAGAGATAGATGAGAGTTGCTCTCACTCCTCAACAAAATGGTGTAGCAGAGCGGAAGAACAGATTCATTATGGAGATGGAAGAACTTGATGAGGATGGGCTTGGCTAAGGCTATTCAGAGAATGGTTCACATCATCAACAGAACAAAGACAAGAACACTTTATGGAGTTACGCCAGAGGTGGCTTATTCAGGTAAAAAGACTTTTGTTGAGCATTTTTTGTGTTTTGGTTCTAAAGCCCATGTTCATATCCTAGATTAGAAGTGGATCTTCATTCGGTAGAGCATGGATACCAAGGGGTATAAGCTATATGATCTAGCTACTATGAAGACATCGTTGTGAGCAGAGATACCGTTGTCAAGGAGGAAAAGCCAATGAAGAGTGTCCAAGCACCCCTCTCTCCACATACAAAGGGGGCTCATAGGATAATGAAGCTCCAGTTCTTTTTACCCTGCCTCCCTCCAAGAATGTGCCCAAATGGTATATCCAGACAGTGCAGGAATCCAAAATGACAGACATTCATGAGTCCAGTGATAAGGTACGAGTCTTTCTCAATGCATTCAGAATCTAGTCCAGGCACATGTTGGATATTTAGATTTGGTATCACATAATGCGAAGCCTTGCACTTTTGAGGATGCAGCCGGGCATTTAGCATGGATGGCAGCCATTGAGTCAGAGTCCATTCAAAGGAATCTGACTTGGGACCTCTTGCCATGCCCACCGAAGCTGAAGATCATATTTACCAAGTGGATTTTTAGGGCTGAAGTACAAGTCCAATGGCATCGTGGACAAGTACGAGGCCAAGTTGGAGGCAAAGGGTATGCTCAGGTTGAGGGGCTGGACTATAAGATAACCATTCGGGATGGTGTTGTCCCTATCATGGTTGGCCACTATTGCAGATGGACGTGGAGTCTGCATTCCTCAACAGGGAGATTCAGGAGGTTGAGCAGCCTCCAAGCCTTAAGGTTAAGGGGAAGCAGTTGGTGTGCAGGTGGAAGAAGGCGTTGTACAGGCCTAATTCTTTTTGGAGTTGATTTTAGGGCTGTGAAACCTTATGGTGGTGCAGCTAAGGCTGCTGGGGGCTGCAGTACAGCAGCAGCCCCCACTGGTCTTTTACAAATGGCCAAGAAGAACATACACGAGGTCTACGCAATTCAATGAAGGGGATTATGAAACCATTCGTTGGTAAGAATGTGCAGGTTTTTTTCAGAGTTGCCTCCTATGGACGAGGAGAGTACTTAAAGCACATTATGAATTCAAAGATCCGTTCATTCAAAATAGTCTAAATAGAGTATTCAAACCATGGAAAGGCTTGCTAGATATGAGGATCTTAGCAGGTGGGGAGCATCCCACATGAATATATCCCAATTATTGCATAGTGCAGATGCCAGGAATACCCTCATTAGGCAAGATGCTCAAAATATGAATACTTTCTTTTTTGAAGAAGAGGAGCGCAGGAAGGTGCGCAGCAGGATAGGGCTAGATCACGATCTAGGTCGGGTGCTTTTTGGGGGGGCCTTGAGGCTTAAAAAAGCACCATCCCTCCAAGTTTGGAGGGTAGGCTTTTGAAAAGCAGGGCTTTACTAAAAGCTTGCTCACCTGTTTATTATATTCGGCCACCTTGCCTTCTACCCTAGCCTGTGGACTATGCAAGCTTCCAGCCCCTCTACGTCCTCACGTTCGGCAGCTAGATACATTGTACGGCCTGCTGCAGAAATCCGTACGGACAGCCAAGAGCGGGAGTCCCGGGTCTAGGAATCTGAGCTGATCGTCAGCTCGGACCAGCCTACCTTCTTCATTGGCCAGCCTTCCCTTCTTCCGTCATCTCATCCCTCTCCAACTTTCACTTCGTCTCTACCTCCTAGCTCCGAGGCCACCTGATTGTTTCTCTTCTCTAGCCTATCTTCTTTTTCAGATCAGATTTCAGTCATGACTGATTCCGTAGACCCCGGGCTTGTGATGGGAGACTAGGATATGAACTACCATGCGGATGATGACCAGGGCCTCTACGATGATTTGATTACGAAGACAACCTTCAGTGAATTTATCACTGCTCTTGATGAAAAGTTCGAGCGAGTTAATACGAATCAAACGGACACAACAACTCCAAGGGATTCAGACTTCACTCTCACTTTTGACTAGCACTGTTCAGGCGCTCACGCATGTGGATGCTTTGGCTTCAGTGTTAGGTCCGAATATTACTCCAGATCCTTTTCTCGGAGATCAGAAGTCTCGTACCAAGGAGGTGGTTGACACTTGGTTGCACAAGTGGCAAGTACACTTTCAGTTTCACCCTTACCCAGATGACAAGAAAAATGTAGCTTGCAAAAGGGTATATGTCCAGGAAGGCTTTATTGTGGTGGAAGGAACTCCGACCCAAGCCTGTAACATGGATAGAATTCGAAGAGGTCTTCAGGAAAGAGTTTTTGAAGGAGGAGGAAGATTACGATATCGTGGGCAAGCTGAAAGCCCTCGATATGTCCAAGCTGCTATATTCGCCCAAGTAAATCACCTTGGGGAGCACCTGTCCTCTTAAGAAAGAAGAAAGATAGTTCGTGGAGAACGTGTATATATTATAAACGATTGAATAAAGTGACAATTAAGAATCGATACCCTCTTCCTTGTTCCGATGATTTGATAGACCGCTTGGCCGGAGCGAAGTATTTCACTAAGTTTGATTTGCGTACGGGTTATCACCAAATCTGTATCTATGCTAAACACATAGATAGAACCGCATTCCGCACTAGGTATGGCCACTACGAGTTTCTCGTATTACCTTTTGGTTTGACCAATGCGCCTGCTACCTTCCAGCAAATGATGAACTATTTGTTTCGAGATTTTCTCGGCAAATTCGTTGTTGTGTTCTTAGATGACATCTTGGTATATAGCCGAACGCTAGAGGATCACATTGGACACCTCCGGATTGTCTTAGTTATATTAAGACAGCATAAACTCTATGCCAAGATGAGTAAATGTGACTTCTTTATGAAGGAGATCATTTACTTAGGACACAAGATTTCTTATGAAGGTATTAGCATTGATCTAGATCGTATCCAGAACGTTTTGAAATGGCCTATCCCTCAGACTGTGAAACAACTTCGTTCTTTCTTAGGATTCACGGTTTTTCTACGGAAGTCTATGAGTGATTATTCACACATCACGGCACCCCTGACCAACATATTGAAAGGTTGTGGATGTAGGTCTACCCAGCTGATCTCTTGGAATGATGCATTGAACAAGGCTTTTGAAACCTTGCAGTTAACTATTAAGGAAGCACCCGTTCTTGCATTACCCGATCCTACCCGGCCTTATGTTTTAGAGGCTGATGCGAGTGATTTTGCGATTGGGCCAGCTTTATTTAGAGAGGGCAGGCCTGTAGCTTTTGAGAATAAAAAGCTAGATGACACCCAGTATTGTTGGCCCACACTAGAAAAAGAACTCTATGCAGTTGTGTATGCTCTGAAGGTTTGGAGACACTACTTGTATGGTTCGAAGTTTCTTGTATTGACCAATCATCAGTCAATCAAGTATGTGTGTGACGGGTCTGAATTAAGAGGAAGAAAGGCTAGATGGGCAAAGTTAATGCTAGATTTTGATTTTGAAATACATTATCGGAAGGGTTCCATGAATAGTGTGGCGGATGCCTTAAGTCGAGTCAAGTTTGTAAATGCTATGTAATTTACGAAAATATCCTCGGACCTATTTCAATCCTTGAGAGGGCTTTGCGCAACTGATAGTCATTTCAGTTCTTATTGGCAGAAAGTCCAGGATGGGAGCTCCATGGTTGACCAAGACTCAGGGATTGTGCCACCTATGGTATAGGCGGCGGGAGGTTAGTGGATGATTAGAAACCGCTTGCTGTTCCGAAATGGAAAGATATGTGTGCCAGATGTTTCGGATCTTTGATCCAAGATTCTCTGGGAGCGTCATGATGCTCCTAGTGCTAGAGATCCAGGTATACATCGGACTCTGTCTCTTGTGAAGCATACCTTTTATTGGCCTAAGATGCGTGCATTTATCGAAAACTATGTGGTAGGTTGCCGGGTTTGTCAGGTTACTAAGGCAGAACGCCTTAGAAGTGCGGGTTTATTACAGCCATTGCAAATCCTGGGTAATAAATGGGAAAGTATTTCTATGGATTTTATTATCGGTTTGCCTAGAACGCGTAAGGGTCATGACTCCATTTGGGTCATAGTGGACCGTCTAACAAAAATGGCTAGATTCTTACCTACTAGAACAACCATCTCAACTGTTTAGCTAGCTCACGAGTTTGTGGAACACTTGTTTAAGTTGTATGGTTTGCCGTCTGACATAGTCACCGATAGGACTCGAAGTTTACAAGTAACTTCTGGACACTTGTTTTTGAGAAGTTAAAAACTACTCTAAGTATGAGTTCTTTCGATTATGCACAATCTGATGGCAGTGCAGAGAAGGTCAACCAATTGGTTGAAGATATGCTTTGGGCATATGTTTCTAAGAGATAGTCTTCATGGGAAGATTATCTACCTATGATAGAATTTGCTTATAATAGTGCAAAGCATTCGAGTACTGGTTAGAGTCCTTTTATGCTTATGTACGGGTTTCAACCTAAGTCACTAGTTATGGTTGGGTTAAAGGGAATCCAAAATGATGCTGCAAAGACATTCTTGCAAGACATGCAAGAAATGTTGCAGTTTGCCAAGGAGTCTATTAGAAGTGCCCAAAATCGGGATAGATTTTATGCTAATACACATCGTTCACCTAGAGAGTTCTCTAAAGGAACGATGGTATATTTGCGTATTCCCAAGGAATCCAAGAGCCCAAGTACTGGTTTGGTTCCAAAGTTATCCCCCAGACAGTGTGGTCCGTTCAAGGTTATTAAAAGAATTGGACCAGTTGCATATAAACTAGAATTGCCTCATGATGTTAAAGTACATCTAGTATTTCATGTCAGTAGACTGAAAGAGGAACTGGGTGCAGATGATCAACTTGTTTCTCCTTAAGAAATAATATAAGTTACAGATTTGACTTTTATTCCACACGAGCCTGAGAGTATTCTTGAATTTCGTGAAAGACAGGTTCATAATAGAACTATCACGGAATACAAGATCAAGTGGAAGGGATGGTTGAGGAGGATGCAACATGGGAGACATTACAGAACCTCCAGAGGACATTCCCGGGTTTTTTAGTGAACTCAGGAGTGAGTTCTTAGAGGAGGGGAAGTATGTCATATGCATGGATTGGTATTTGACGTGTACTGGGTACACAAGACTAGCTCAGGTAGCCTGGGAAGGCTTAGGGCTAGGCAGGCTTGATTCTCGGGTTGAGTGGCAAGGGTACAAACCAGCTAGAGGTCTTGAGGTCTTCGCTATTTTTGGCGCTTGGGGCCTGAGTCTATATAAGGGGCCCATAGGTTCAGTTCTTAGGGAGCCGATGGGAGCAAGTCTGCGCTTGCATCATAGCGTAGCCCAAGGCCCAGCAGCAGATCCCAGGCTTCACAGTGCCACTTGGTGGTATGGGACACCAGGCTGGTTAGGATCTGGTTGGGAGTTCGTGCCAGTAGCTCAGCTCGTGGCTCGGAGGGGACAGCTCTTGATTCGGGATCGCATCCCGTAGATGTCATGGTTGGGTGGTGAGCAGCCTGCTCAGTTTCCTCACATTTGATGTGTTCTTGTGTTTGCTTGCAGATAAGAGGTTTCAGGAGTGCTGGGGTCGTGTCAAGGAGTCAGGGATCTCAAGGAGGAGGTGTTTTTGCTGGGCGCCTGCACGGCCTGTTTTGTGGCTGCATAGGCTGCTCTGAAGCAGCCTATCAAAGAGTCTGACTGCCCTGCCTTGGCAGCAGCACAAGGACCTAGTTAAGGCCCTTTAGGTGAGCAGCGGAGGGGTGATCAGGGGGCAGCAGTAGCCATGGTGAAGGCTTTCAAAAGCCTACCACCGGTACCCTTTCGTAGCAACACGAGAGACTATTAATTGCATCTCTTATGCATGGACAGCATAGACACTCAATTGGATACATAAGAAGTCTTGAAAAAGGAGAACAATGCTATGAGGAAGTCACAAGTCTCATGCTTTAAGGATTTAAACTAGAGATTCAGGAGCTATGAAATTGAGCTAGATTTTAATGACTTCACAGCCCTCAAATCTGACAATGAAGTCTTGAAAATGAATCTAGAAGAGCTCAAAACCAGTCATGGAAACATCTTGAAAGACTCCAAGAAGATAGAGGCCGAAATTGAGGCTACCAAGGAAGCCCATGCCAAGGATGCCCAATTGTGGACGCATTTTGAGAGACTACAGGTCATGAGGCTATCTCGTATGATCCCGGGGAAGAGATGTACTCCCACGATTTCATTCTAGTGCAGTTTGCTGCTGCAAGAACCCTCCTTTCAAATGCCTCATTCCATATCATTGCCTATTTGGAACGAGTCCAGTGTTTTGGCTGAACGGATATAGGCCGTCAAAGACTACCACGGAGGTCCCTATTATCATCTATACAACTTGTAGTTGAGGCCCGAGGGAGATGAGCAATGCTTGTATCCACAAGTCTCTGATGATTCCAACCACTGGCCATTTACAGCCATACCAAGACTCACTAGATGCACAATTCCTATGTCTAATACAGCACAAGACTCATTAGATGATCTGGGATGACCTATTGAAGGTGTATATACATCCATAGGACATGGATATCTCCCGTGGAGCCCATAGTCACAAGAATTGTTTTAAAACTAAATGTTTCAGGGTTCTGAAACATTTCAAAACGTTTCAAAAATAGGACCAGCCCATGCCAAGGATGCCCAATTGTGGACGCATTTTGAGAGACTACAGGTCATGAGGCTATCTCGTATGATCCCGGGGAAGAGATGTACTCCCACGATTTCATTCTAGTGCAGTTTGCTGCTCCAAGAACCCTCCTTTCAAATGCCTCATTCCATATCATTGCCTATTTGGAACGAGTCCAGTGTTTTGGCTGAACGGATATAGGCCGTCAAAGACTACCACGGAGGTCCCTATTATCATCTATACAACTTGTAGTTGAGGGAGATGAGCAATGCTTGTATCCACAAGTCTCTGATGATTCCAACCACTGGCCATTTACAGCCATACCAAGACTCACTAGATGCACATTTCCTATGTGTAATACAGCACAAGACTCATTAGATGATCTGGGATGACCTATGGAAGGTGTATATACATCCATAAGACATGGATATCTCCCGTGGAGCCCATAGTCACAAGAATTGTTTTAAAACTAAATGTTTCAGGGTTCTGAGACATTTCAAAACGTTTCAAAAATAGGACCAGATACACACCTCATATCCCATAGGCATATAAGAGACTGAAACATGCAAAAAAGCATGGTTGTAGGTTGAAACTTCAGATAGAAAGTTCAAAGTTGAGACTTGGCAAGTTTGGTAGCAGATCGTGTTTCTTTGGCAATGAAACATTTCGAAGCTTTTAGAGACATTTTGATGTTTCAACTTCAATGAAACAAGTTCTTTTCCCTCATATGGCCCACCCTTATGGGACCAAGATGGTCTTTCACAGAGAGCATTTCCTCCACTTGAATGAGGAAAGCTTTATCCAGGCACCGGAAAACTTACAGATCCATTTCTCCCCTGTTGTACCGATCACCATGGGCCAGCTTAGGAGCTCATCTCAAGCCACATGACACCATAGAGATTTGTAGGCTTTGCACCCTTCGTGATATATGAGCAGTGTCATTGGCTATCCATACCATAGGTGCTGCACTCTTCGTACAAGAGCTCACCCAACTTAGGTCGAGACTCGTGAGAGCCACCATGGGATAAAAGCCCAAGATAGTAGGGGATCATAGACTTTTTCACAAGAGAAGAAGTGGATGGGAGACATTGAGACCAATACCTTGACTTCAAACAAGCCAGCTCAATAGGAGCACCCACCCCATCAGAGGGACAATCATTGTGACATCCCAATGTCAGACTGCCTCACGTTGCCCATGAGTACATCCTATAGAGAGGAGCAGAGGATGCCAGCAGGAGATCACAAACATGTTCCAAAAACACCAGGACTCTACATGGGACCCTAGTCACCTACGCAGAACTCAGGTTACTCATGCCTGATACATGACATATGACACATGATAGGACATGGCAGGAACTCCTTGCAACACATGGAGTGTCCTCCTGCAGTTTCTAGTTTTATCGAGTGTTTTTTTTGGAGGTGTGTAGGACATCTCTAGGTCTGCCCATGGGGGCTGTACTCTCATGAGGGTTTCAGTTTTTGTGGTCTCATAGGCCTTTTAGGCACATGCCATATAATCTTTCTTTCGTTCTTTCATTTGCTTCTCCCTCCCCCCCCCCCCCTTTTCCGCCCCCCCTCTCTCTCTCTCTCTCTCTCTCATTCCATCTTGCTGTCTGTCCCTCTCGCCAAGTATACCCCTCCACCTCTCTACATGACAAGCAAATTGGCTTGTCCTTATTTTTTTTTTGCCGAAAAAACAGTGCTAATTATATTACTTCGAGAACAAGATACAAGAGGTCAGCTTATAGCTGACGAAATTGGCTTGTCCTTAAGAAGAATCATGTCGATCTTACCAGCATTGGATGTCGGTTTGGATTAGATCCACCACTAATTCATTTGCTTTTTATACCAATGATGAAAATTTTGGCATTTGTTTGCAAATTAAAGAGCTTTATGTCTTCCAAGAGTTTTTTTAATTCATAGTTCTCTTCAAATTGCAGGCCTTGTTGTTTTCAAGTTGTGTTTATTTTCCAAATGTTGTTGTTTTGCAACTAAAAGGGCTTTTTTGTCGTACTAGAGTTCTTCCCTGTACACTTGCCTTCCATTCGGGCATGGATAGGTGAGCAGGATAGAGGGGGCCTCAACACTATACTGGAATGGGGTTAGCCTATCTATATTGAGCCCAAGGCTCTCAAACCATCCACGAGTACGGCCATACCAACACATCTGGTCTCCCTCTGCTGCCAGTGTGATGGAGGAGTAAAAAGCCAACCAAGGAAGCCTATGTCGCCTTGTGGTGCAAGATTCATACTGCCGAATGTGGAAGAGATATCTAATGACCTGGAGTGTTGCATCGTGGAGTGGGGATGTCCCAAACTCAGCCAGAACTATCTAATGTGGAACGAAAGGCTTACTGCGTATCATCCGTGAAAGCATAAGAACCTGCAGCTGCTCAACTCGAGCCACTCCGTCTCTGATAGATCAGGCTCCCAACAAGGGCTGCCATACATACTTGCGGGTCGAATGAGAGAGTCAAAGAGGAAGCACTGTTGATCGCGTTTGGCAAGTGCAGCGTACCCCTTGCTCAGTTGAGCCTGTAGTGCTGGTAGCATCGTAAAGACCGGGCCAGAGAATAGGCCCCCAGGTAGGATGAAACTACCTCCATTGGTAACCCATCCAAAGTAAAATGTTCTCTGTGCTTGGCTGCCCGAGATGTGTTGAAGATCATGACCTTGGTTTTACCAAGGTTGACCTTCAAGTCATGTGTCTCACAGAAAGTATATTGTGCGTCTAGGTGTGATGGAGTCCCTCTGCTGAGGAAGATAGCAGGACCAGATCATCTAGTATCTGGATCAAGCATCTGGCTAGAGAGCAACCAGTTCCCCCTAGGGTCTTGATAAAGTTCTCAAGCTTATCTATGGAGACGCCGAACAAGGCCGGTAACAAAGGACAACCTTGTTTGATCCCAATGGTGCTCATGGTCTCCTCTGTCCACCTTGCATGAGCCCGAACCCTCCCTGAGACTCTCATGAAGTGCCATGACTGCCCAGATGATCTCGTGATCGTATCCCAACTCTCGTATGAGAGAGAGAGAGAGAGAGAGAGAGAGAGAGAGAGAGAGAGATTAATGCCTTCAGAAGCCCTTGCGGGACTATGAGACAAAGCACACACACCCAAAAGCTAAACACAAAACATCAGTTATAGACTGAGAGTCTCTGGGGAGTGCATATAACCACTTCCAAAGTTATTATAGATAAGCTACATGATACTAGGTGAGATAGTCAGCTTGTATTACATCAGTTTAAGACTGAGAGTCCTTGGGTTTGGATTTAAAATCTTTGATAAGTGCTTTTCCGTCTCTGTAGACAGCCCATTTCCCTTCTTTGCGAGCGTCCTTCACTTTGTTCAATTCTATGGACTTCATCTTGAGCTGAATCGGGGTGAGCTCCTCTGATATCCATACCTTGGTGCCTCTCAACTTATTTGTTTGCATGAGAATCTTGGTTCTTGCTTTCCTGTCATTCAGTACCACTTTAGCTTGTGTCCCAATAGGAGCCACAATGGTTATATCCTTTAGGTCCCATTCAATCTAAGGGGTTGCTGCTATGATATTGTCAATTTTTTATGCCAGGCTCCCTTCATGTCGATCTTCAGGTAATCCTCCAGTGCATAGACATCGAGCATTAGCCGCCCTCTTTTCTTGTTCTTCCACCTCTCCATATACCTCACTTTTGTTGATTTTGTTGTCCATTGTTGCTAAGATTTCCTCTTTGATTGATTTGACATCATTGGTAACCTTGTCATGGACTTTGGTTACCAACTGTGGTGTAGGTTCAGCTTCCATGTGTATCTGTAGTACTTCCTGTATGATGTCTTGTTTGCCATTGTTCTCCACTGAGAGAGAGGGAGAAAAGAAAGAAAGATATATTAAAGTCCGCAGGAGGCCTCGCGGGCCTATGGGACAAGGTGACACCAAAGGGGAAAAACTCATACAGGCCACAAGGGGCTGAGGCAAAGAGCGCGCTAAGACACTTCGCTGAGGACTGTGCTGAAATAAAAAGAGCTCAATGGCTCAAGCAAAATTAAGTATAAAAATATATATCGTATCATGTGCTATCTGCTATCTGGAGCAGGTTGGGAACTGGAACTGGAACTGGAACTAGAAACCAAAAACTCAGAAACCAAAGCCCGGCATTGTGGTGGCTCGTCTATGAGTGGCGAAAATGTCTTGAATCTGAGTCTGTCTGACTGTCTCATGCTGTGGTATCGGAGGCGGACATGGTCTACTCGATCTCTGAACCCATTGGGCTATGTTCAGAGTGACCCCTTGTCTCGGGCGGTCTCCTCTGAGGAAAGCTGTGATAGGGCAAACCTCAATGTGCTCTGAGGAAAGCTGTGATAGGGCGAACCTCAAAGCTGTGATAGAGCGGTCTCCTCTGAGGAAAGCTGTGTGCTCTGGGTGCTCTCCGTGTCGTGGATGGCCTCTGCAATCCTCCCTCGAAGATCCACACTGCTCGCATAGCAGCTAGCTCCTCCTCCTCCACCCCACTGCATCCTGGAGCTGACTCGAATGCATAGAAATCTATGACGTGCCGTTGTGTGTGGTCAGCCTTTGCATCCTGTGGTGTGGTCGCCTCTTGCTGCTGTCTGATCTGAAGTAGCAGGGTCTCCCTGTGTCGGCGCATCTCAAGTAGATAGAGCCCAATGCAAACCTGGTCATGGAAGTGGATCAATCGTGACAGTGGGCCGAAGCCACTCCCATCTTGATAGAGGCAGTGGTATCGCCCTTGGATCTCGTAGTAGGCTGGGCAGGTGCAAAGAAAGTGTTCCTTTGTCTCAACCACTCCTAGTGTGCATAGCGTGCAGGTCCGCTGCTCTCTAAGTATACGTGCTGCTCTCTCTGTCTCAATCCTCAGCTGATGGGATGAGACCCGCATCTGTCCAATGGCGATCCTCAATGCCTGTGAGACGCTTCTGTCCTCGAGATATAGGGGTCTGACGATGAATCCCTCCTCTGAGACATTCAGGAAATGATCATGGTAGAACTATGTCTCATGATCGTATCCCAACTCCCGTGAGAGAGAGAGAGAGAGAGAGAGAGAGAGAGAGAGAGAGAGAGAGAGAGAGAGATTTGAATTTTTTTTGGAACATTTAAAGCCAAATGTTTGCTTTCTCTTCTATAAAAACCACAAGAGATCAGGCAGTTAATATTGTATTATCTCTTGATTGTGCTGATTGCTTTTGAAACCAGGTAAAGATATGGTTAGACTCCCATGTAAGCACATGTTTTGTGGTGGATGCTTGAAACAATATGCAAAAATCATTGTGAAGGAAGGAACTGTTAAGAAACTACGGTGTCCGGACACAAGTTGTAGGGACTCTATACCTCCAACTATTCTGAAGGAGCTGCTCGAAGAGGATGACTTCTCGAGATGGGAGTCCTTACTACTTCAAAAAACATTAGATTCAATGGTGGATGTTGTATATTGCCCTCGTTGTGAAACAGTATGCATTGAGGATGAAGACCATTATGCACAGTGCGCAGGCTGTTTGTTCAGCTTTTGCAGCCTTTGCAGGGGACCGCGACATGTTGGACAAGAATGCATGCCAGCAGAAACAAGACTTCGCATTCTTCAGGTGCATTTCTATGAGAGAGAGAGAGAGAGAGAGAGAGAGAGAGAGAGAGTTTATTAAAGTCTTTGAAAGGCTGAAGGTTCTATGAGACTGAAAAAACTAGATACGATGAGCTGAATGGGTAGTGCAACATAAACATAAAAACACTAGTACAAAATGTCTGAGCCCATGGAGAGGATGGAAGCTGTGGTGTGGCATCACGGCGGCGGTCCTCTAGATGCTAGTGGAGTCAAGTCCATGTGAGGTCCTAGTGTATACAGGGCTGCGGCAGCATAAAACCCATGATAGAACACTGGCAATAATCAGTTTGTGTGGTCCACTGTGGTCTCCTAGCTGCAGCCCACCATTGAACAAGTGCCACTGTCACACTCGTCGGCCATGCCTCTTGTTTGGTGAACATGGAGGAAAGATCCCCGACCCTGATCTGTGCATCGACACACTGACAGGTTTGTCTTATCTCTCACTCTGGGCCTTGGCTACACTGTCTCCTTGGGGCCTACTGGTCTGTGCTATCTAGCTGAAAATACTCAGCTAGTGGAATCTAGCTGAGCACCATGATCTTGTCTATATGTCCATTTGGTATCTGTGCCGTATGGCCTCATGAATAAAATCGCCAAGCATCTTTGATCCAGTGAGATAGGAGGCTGGAGAGGAATCTGAATCCATCCTTGAAAGGTAGCGACCTTGGATCTCATAATACACAGGGCATCCAAAAGTAGAGTGTTTTGACCCAATCTCTTGTTGATCACATAGGGTGCAGATGTGACCCACTCTACGTATGCCCTTAGTGTGTCCACTCAATGCGTAATTAGTGTGATGAAACATAGAACTGCTTGACCGATATCTATAAAGAATGACGGAGGTGTATATGTGTGTAGCTTAGTGGGTTGATGAATACCTCTTCTAATATCCGTAAGCAGTGATCTTTGTAGAAGCTGAACTTCATAGGAAGCTGGCTAGGGGCTAACCAGGTCTTGAATGTGTGTAGCTGTACAAGATCGTCCCAGATAACTTGGTTAGCCTCGTGGTGGTAAGTGAGCGGAATAGAAGGGGGGTAATCTATCTATACAGAGCCCCAAACTTTCAAACCATCTGCGTGTATGGACATACCAGCACCTCTAATCGCCCTCAGCCGCTAAAGTCATGGATGAGGATAAGGCTAGCCATTGTAACCTGTGTCTGCTTGAGGTCGAGGAACCATAATCCGTGACTCGCTAGAGTTATGTGATCACATGGAATGTTGTGTCAAGTTGTAATAGAGGTGCCCCAATCTCAGCCAGAATGATCTCATGTGGGACCAACGTGGGCTCAGTCTACTCAGTCCCTCTAAGAAGAGGACTATGTCATCCGCATACAACAGTTTCTATATCATCAAATGTGCTAGCAATGATTCCTTGCCTCCTAGGCGGTCAATAAAGGATGTGATCTCGTCAATGTAAAGTCCGAAGAGAGTCAGTGAAAGGGGGCATCCCTGCTTCACTCCGATCGTGCTCTCAACCAATCTGATAGGCCTCCTAGGGCACATACCTTTGATGGACTCATATAGGCTCATCACCTTCCAAATCATGACCTCTGGGATTTGCATCTCTTGAAGACTCCTAATCATATGAGATTGTGGGACAGTGTTGAAGGCTTTCCGGAAGTCTACAAATCAAGTGTAGACTTTCTGGGATCTCAACTACGCCTTCTCAATGATTGCGGAGTGTTGTCTCCGGAATTGTGCCTGTCCTAGAGCCCGCTGCCCATGTGCCTTCGTATAGCCATTGGTCTCACCGATGTGTAAATATTGGCCAAGGTATGACTAATCATCAAAGTGTGGTAGTTCCTGGTGTCCTTGGGGTTTCTTGCTTTGTATATGGCACAATGGTGGTAGTGTTCCAAGCAAGGGGGAAGCCGTGTTGAACATCTCCGCTAAAATCGGAGCCTGGACCTCCTGCCCTTGTGCAAAATGCTCCGTCCATAACCCCTCATGATTATGAGATCCTGGTTATGGAGCCGATTGCACATTTTGTGCCGTGAACAAGTGACAAGTAGTGGGCCTGAGCATAGCGGACATATCAGGTGTTCCTTGCATTGGGACGTCATAGATTGAGCTCGCATATGTGTGCCGAACATTCGGATCTGTGATGGGAATAGACGGCTTTCCCTCAGATAGAAGCTCCCATCCAATGGCAGGATCTCCCCGTCAAAATGATTGGATCACCTCATCCATCCTGTGTGTGAGGAAAGCCTGCCTCTTATGATGTGTCAATTGCCACAAGATCTGCTGTCCTCGGATGTCATCAGATGGCCCAATGCTCGCTCACATGTGAGTTGGGATCTCAAACCTGGAGTTTTGAGACATCTTCCCCGTAGGACATGTGCTGCGGATCAAGTCATAGGAAAAGATCTAGTAGCAGTGTCCTGTACCACTGAGACAAGGGTATCCGGTGAGGTCTGCATCATCTCGAAAAGCTCCCAAGCCAAGTGGCTCACATTTACTGGATCTAGAGCATGGTCAAAGTGGACTCGAGGGGCATAGATGTCCTTTTCAAATCACACGTGAGACCACTCATATTTGTGATACAAAGACAGGAGCATGCACGACATATGTGGATACAAGTCTAGCTACCAAATGCTCAATTGATCTTCATTGCGGTGTGCCATTTTCCCCCAGATACATTATCCTATCTGTATGAGGTCACTACATAGGGACACAGCCATATGAGACGATGTATGATGGCATCACGAAGTTCTTCTAGCAAGGAGATACCCTACTTCTTGGTGACTTCAATGCACACACAAGCGATAGACATGTGGGCTTGCTAGAATTTGCATCTGATTCCCTGATAGTACCGGAGCTAGATGTAGTTGAGCTTGGGATAGTGAGGCACTCGGAAGATGCACCGCATGTGACAATGTATGGACGACATCTACTTGAGTTGGAAGTCATGATTTGATCATATATAACGGCCTCCACAGATGGCCATCATCAGCAAGCTTACTTGTTTTCCACATGGCGGGTGGACAAGTACAATGGACTATCTAATGGGTCCCCTAGCCTTTGCTTCATGGATACACAACATTATTGTGCCTCCTCCCCCAATCGGCGCTGACCACTCATACCTAGCCGTTTGCATATCTGCTACTACGCCAGCCACAGGGAGAGCACATCCCACGGCCGCTCGTATCTAGGCCCCCTGTCCCATTGTCTCTCCTCATCTCCCTCCTATGGGCTGACTCCCAAGTATATGGCAACCCTCTTTCCGGACTCTCATGTTTCTCAGTGTAGAAAATCATGTCTTTGTCGGTGTTGTGTCTTTGAGAAACCCCCCTCGGATCAGACTAGAGGGTACCATTGCAGTTCCACACTGCCATTTTCAATCTATTTTGTGCACTCATCTCAAGGGCTCGACACCGTCATGTGCTGTCCTTCTCCCCATCTTTCTTTTCTTCCTTGTCTACTCTCTCTTGGATGTCACTTGACCATCCCTGTAGGCTGCCCATTTCCCTGCTTCTCTTGCTGCCATCAACGTACCATTCCCTCCCTCCTATGCTCTTGCTGTAAGGGAGTGAGTTAGTCATCCAAGTATATCCTAGCCCCTTTCAAAGTTGCCCTCATGCTCATGAGAGTAGACCTGTCCTTTGCAGCCCAGAGTTTCATCACCAATGGCCACGTTGGTATCTCCGCCTTGCCTACTCTCCAAGCTGCCTCGCTTTGACACCCATCTTGGTGAACAAGCCTTTGGCATTTGCCATTGGTGTCTCCCACTTGTAGGCCTCTTGCCAAAACATTTAATGCTTTGCTGGTCCTCTTTTCTTCTTCCAAGGCCTCACAGTTAAACTACTCCTTGGGGTCTATCGATCCCTTTTTCACTAGTGCTGTCCATTCAAGCATCTCCTCCTTCCTCTTGGTGAGGTGTTGTGTAAATACAGCATGCTTTCCATTCATGGTGGCATGCATGGCTGCCATCTCTTTCTTGAATGCTGCATTCTCTGCTTTGAGCACCTCAATGGCTTTGCAATCCCCCTTTGAAGTCACTTTCATGTCTTTTAGTTGCTGCAACCTTGTCTTGGAGGCTGGTTTTCATAGTTTCCCATCTTGCTTTTTCCTTCTCCCAATCCTCTCTCTTGGTCTTGTCTTTCCGCCATTCTTCAAAGTTTGTGACTACCTAAAACTTCTAGATTACTATAGATTCTACAAGAAAACACACACACACACACACGCACACACACACACACTTTTTTTTGGTGGGATCCATTTGTCATTATATTACAAAAAGCAGTCCCAAAGAAAGGGACAGCCAATTACAAACATTAAAAGATCTCATTATATGACAAGAAGGCAGGATATTCAAGGTCCCGTGTCTGAAGACAATCATAAATGATTGCCGGAGAGAAGTGCGGAAGTAGTGATATATAACAAGGGGGGGACCACCAAAGACCCGATGATTGCGATCCTTCCATAGGGTCCATAGTGCCTAGTACCGCCAAACCTAGTAAAAGAACAAGTCATATCCATGCCTCTGAGGATGAAAGCCAAACAACCAAAAAAGCTTGCCGAAGCAAGCACTCGAAAAACAAGCATGAAGCCTTAGCTGCAAGAGAAGTAAGAATACCTAGATACAGGGCAATGCCAGAACAGATGAGGTAGAGATTCCCGCTATGTGAGGAGCAAGATGACGACGAGCTAGAAGCTGTCCAACAAGAAGCACCCCAAGCAAAACCCGCTAGAAGAAAAACTTTTTCCGTAGCGGAAGCTTTGAAGCCCAAATATGCTGCAAACGATATGTCCACTAACGAGTGGAATGCGCCATGGACCTAATGCGATTGGCATGTGGAGCAACCTAGGGAGAAGGTAACAATACCTTTTACACAGATGCAACCGTGATATTTGCCAACGGCAATGCAAGGCGCATAATATTATCTGATTGAAGCACCTAGTGTTTGAGACGGTTAGAGATCTCAAGACAAGGCATCGGCCCCCCCCCCCCACCCACCCACCCCCCACCCACGCACGCACGCACGTACGCACGCACGCACGTACGCACGCACACACAGAGTTTATTAAAGTCCTTGAAAGATGGAAGGGTCTATGAGAGAGAAAAAACTAGATACAATGAGCTGAATGAGTGGAGGGAAACTGTACCCAAGATAAGTACAAATACCAATGCTAAATATCGGAACCCAAGGGGAGAAAGATAGATCTATAGAATAAAGCTGAGTCATGAAAAAATTACATTTTGCAGCTCTAAAAATAGCTGTCGACGACAAGAGTTGATGTGTTTGTTTCCCTGAATTAAGCATGTGTACTTTGTGTGGTGTGCCAATATCTCCTTGATGTAAGCTCCTATTCTCTTCGGTTGCAGGTCAAAGAGGATGTGCAAGTTCGTGTGTACTAACTCCATTAAGAGCAGGCCCCAGCTTTACATTATGAGGCTCCTCCTTGAATATTGGAGAGATGCTCTCATTGAGATAATATTGTCCCCATAGGCCGCATTAGATTGATTTTTCTTTTGTAGAAGGACATCTTCCTTTTCTGGGTCTTGCCATAGTTTCCCTGTGATTTTTTTAGTTAACAATTCTGTGATGTCAATGTTGGTGTCTAGTAGTTTAGATGCATCAATCGCCCAATATCCCAGCCACTATATTTCTGTTTTATTGCATTTGGTTGCTTCCATTTCTTTGTGAGGGAGCTTGTCCTTTGTGATATTGAGATATCTATTGTGTTGGGATAGGGCTTCCGAGAGAGAGAGAGAGAGAGAGAGAGAGAGAGAGAGAGATGTATTAACGTCCGCGGAAGACCTCATGGACCTGTGGGACAAGGTACAAAGTACACCAAAAGGATGATCTCATACAAGCCTCAGTGGGCTGGAGCAAAGGGCACACTAAGGCCCTTCCTAGGTGCTAAGACTACTAAACTGAAAAATTGAAAAACCGATAAACTGATAAGCTGATAAACTGATAGCCTGATAACTTGATAACTCTTTAGAGCTCAATAGCTCGAGCAAAATCAGATATAACCTAGAGGCTAGCAACTCTCTGAGAGTTGTAGCATGTTGAGATATGAGACTTGGGCTCAGAAGCCAAAGCTTGGCACCATGGTGGCTTGCTTGTGAGCGGTGAAAATGTCTCAGATCTTCGTCTGTCAGGCTGTGTCATGTTGTGATGGCGGAGGGGGACGTGGTCTCCTCGACCTCTGAACCCACTGGGCTATGTTCAGAGTAACCTCTCGCCTCGGGCGGTCTCCTTTGAGGAAAGCTGTGATAGGACAGACCTCAATAGATTGTGCTCTGGTCACTCTCCGTGTTGCACGTGGTCTTTGCATCCCTCTCTTAGTAATCCAGGTTGTCCGCATGTCAGCAATCTCCACCTCCATCTCGATGTGTCCTAGAGCTGACTCAAATGCATAGAAGTCTGTGACGTGACGCTATGCTCTGTTAGCCTCTCTGTCCTATGGCCTGATCGCCTCCTGCTGCTCTCTAATCTATTGTAGTAGGTCTCCCTGTGTCGGTGCATCTCAAGTAGATATAGCCCAATGCAAAACCTGATCCTGGAAGTGGATCAATCATGAGTGGACCGAAGCCACTCCTCTCTTGGTAGAGGCAATGGTATCGTCCCATGATGGGCAGATACATAGGAAATGCTCCTCTGTCTCAGTCACTCCTAATGTGCGAAGCATACATAGCGGCTGCTCCCACGAGAGACATCGATCCAAAGCTCCTTCAATGCTCGATTCGCACACATCACAAGCCCTTGCGAAGATCCCTGCAGATCGAACACCACGACCTGCTCTGATACCAGTTGTGGGAGAGGAGAGCCCAAAAGTGGTGGAGCAAAAGCTACTCTAGCTTATTCCTCTATTATATATATATGAGTATACATGGGCACTGTACAAGTGGGTGGGCACACTGTCCTTTACCCCAACAATCCCTCTCTTCTTTCCCCTCTCCCAGCTGCCAGTTCCTCCTGTTGGCCTCAACACTGGATGTGTTGCTTCTGGAGGTGTTTCGGAGCTAGATTAAAGACAGTTGAAGCTGGTTTGTGTTCTCTTGTCGCTATCCCTTTAATGTGATTGCATTTGGTGGTTTGAGTTCTCTTGTCGCTATCCCTTTCATGTGATTGCATTTGGTGGTTTTTGGAAGCTTGTTGTTGCTCCATTTGTTGTTTGGAGCTTCCTCTGGACCTTTTAGGCTTAAGTAGACACTCAGTTACAGAGGGTGTGCTTGGGAGAGTGCCAGAGGGGCAGTGTATTGCATTTGGAATCCTTGAGGCTGCTTGAGCATTTCGGGAAGTGTCTGGATGCCTTGTCAGTAACAATTGGTTACAGTCTTTGTGAAATGCTTGGATACCTTTACAATTGGTCATGGACAAATGGTGACTGCCTTAGCTTTGCCTTGGCACTTGGGTACTAGTGTGTGCATTAGGATGGAATGCAGGTTATAGCCAAGGTTTGGCTTGGATAGTGGAATAGCCCGTGGGGCAGAGCACAAGGGTAAGCCCTTGTTGTATGTACCAATTTCATTCCTAAAGAAACAAATAAATACCGGAAGGGGCGCCAAGTGTTTGGGGCCAGTGTGGTGTCTTGTACTTGGTTTCATTGAGCAGGGGCACTCTAGCCTCCATCCAGTTATTTCTCAAATTGTTTTCTAAGTGGTGTTGTTTAAGTTAAGTGGTTGGATTTGATGCAATGAGGCTGTGAATAATGAATATGCAATGCAAGTTATGGTCTACTGCCCTTTAGGAAACTGAAGGCCGGTTATAGAGTAGATAAGATTAGATGTCACATAAAAAAGTACATAGTAGGGGGTGGATGGAGACTTATATAGTCCCTTCACATTTTCCACCTAAAGGGCCTCTAACTTGGCCTCTTTTCTCCTTCATTACACGTATGGGTGAGAGAGAGAGAGAGAGAGAGAGAGAGAGAGAGAGATCAACGTCCATGGGAGACCTCACGGGCCTATGGGACAAAGTACACAGAAAAGCGAACTCATACAAGCCTTAGTGGGCTGAAGCAAAGGGTACGCTAGGACCCTTGCTGAGTACTAGTCTATGCTAATAGAATCATAATCATAATCATAGACAAAAAAAGTCAACTACGGCTGCAGAGTGGGCCATATCAATCAATCTATCCAGTGCTGGACGAAACCGAAGCCTGGTACAGTGGTGGCTCTCTGGTGGGCTGCGAAGATGTCTTGTATCTGCATCTGTCGAGCTGTCTCGCGCTGCGGTGGGGGACGCGGTCTCAGAGAGAGAGAGAGAGAGAGAGAGAGAGAGAGAGAGAGAGAGAGAGTCTTCATAGTCATTAATTGCCTAAAGCATCCCTTCAAGATTAAAAGTACTATAGATCCTATAGAACATGGAGAACAGGTAAAATGCACACCAGTAAATGACATTTGCCTCGTGACAAATTTAAGAAGGTGCATATATACCTCTGTATTAGATCCCAAAATTATACCGGTTTGTAGAGGAGGGGGGCCAATTCATCATCAACTACAGTTCAATCTCTTCCAGAATGTGAAGGAGTTTTGTCATGTTTTCTTCTTCTAAAGGGTCATCCTAAATAAAGTGGTGAAATTACAATATATGGTGTGTGTGTGTGTGAAAACCACTTGCTCTCATGCAAGAGAGATGGTCTTGCATTTGTTTTGGACCTATCCTTTTGCATGGGATTTCTTTTTCCGATTGATGACAAGGCTTTGAGTTTGTTTTCCATCCACTTCCTTTGGAAAGAAGTTTTGGTTGTTTGGAAGATATACTTCTATCCCAAAGTATGATAATTTCTTCTCCAGGTGTCGATATTGGGATCTTTTGTCATTGTATTGTGCTCGTACTATTCGATTGTATGAGCACTCTTTATTGAATGTTTTTCCATACTTTCGAAGCTCTTTGCTTAGGTCTCTGTAGAATGCTCATTCCTTTGGAGACCTTCCTCAGGCTCAGTTGGAAGTTTTTAACTACTATTTTAGTTGTGAGTATTAGCTGTCCCACTCGAGGATAGCTATGAATGTAAATGCTTTCTTAATGCAAAATTTCTTCTACAAAAAAAAAAAGAAGTGTGTGTGAACCCTTAACACCATCACTCTCATTGACAAGGCTGGGGATTCAATGACCTCGGAAAACTATAGGACCATTATGACTGGGTGTGTCATGTCCAAGATCAATGCATCAGTGCTTGACACACACATTAGCTAATTTGCAGAGCCGAGGGACAGGCAGGCTTCTAGGCTGCTCATGTGACTCTAGATCACATACATACACTCAAAGCTGTCATTAAGCAGGCTAGAGCACAGAGACAAAGGGTTTATTGCTGCTTTGTGGATATCCGTAAGACTTTTGACACAATGCCAAGGCTTCACCCAATCGGACACTTGCAAGATCTGGGGTATGGTCAAGAGATCATTTGGGCATCTATGAGAGGGTCTCGGGCAGGGTTCACATGGCTATGGGGTGGATAGAGGAGATCATAAGCACTATCAGGGTCAAACACAATTGTCCATTATCACCAACCCTGTACTATACATCGATGAGCTTGAGACTTGGGGGGCAGGCTGCTCTCTCACCAACTACTTAATCTAGATTTTCGTCTATGCACATGATGTGGTCCTCTTCAACGAAGGACTTCTACAACACTCGGATACACTCCATATCTTATGTGAGATACATGATCTGAAGCTCAACCTTGGGAAGGTCACGATCTTAAGCACATCTCGAGCAGCCATGCACAGAGAGCAGTCCACACTAGATAGATTATCGGTGGAGGTCATCACATCCTACATATATTTGGGGATTCTTTTCTTTGGCCCGATTTTCACAATGCTACTGAGGAGTGGATATACTGCACATGCTAAACTTGAGAGGCAATGCTTTCATCTCATCTCCAAGAGCGTTGGATCGAGTCTCTTCTCTTTGACTCCTTGGGTGTCTGGGAGTTCTGATGCATCACTCGTCCAATATCCCACGCCACTGTAGTTCTGTTTTGTTGTTTCGCCCAAATCCTGAAATAATTTTTAAAATAAAAAATTTCTGTTTTTTCAATGATTCAATGTTCATATATCTAGATTCTAGAATACATGTGCTTTTCAATCCTTAAAGATTGATTTATCTGAAGTTGAAACTTGAGAATCAAGATTGAAAGCTTGAAATAAATTTGAAGAATGTGTTGGTGTTTTAAATATCCTTTTTGGGTGTCTTGACTTATATTCCTCTTTGCTAACTCTAAACTTGAGTTTAACATATCTTAGTAGCCACTATCCTTGAATATATATATATATATATATATATTATCATTTCGGAACCTATCCGTTTTGTCTGACAACATGAATGAGAGATTGAGAGGGAGAGAGATTTGGAGTAGGGAGTGAAGGAGACACACTCACCGTAGTCACACACCAGTGGGTGGGGATAAAACAATAAGTGGTACCTCCCCAAGTACACACACTAGTATATATCTATGGATAAGACTAGGGCCACTAAGTAAGTACAATGTGTACTTAGTGTACTTAGTAGTACTAGACGAAAACTGTTACAAGGGTGGCCAGTGCCTTTACCCCAACAACCTCCCACTTAAAGGCAGTGTGCCCATAAGAGAGAGTAAAGAAAAAAAAAAACAGCAATATACATCATCATGTACAAGACCAATTGGTCTGCTTATCCTATACCCATAAGCCGTCTGCAGTGTGCAAACCGCTCAGCAGCCAATCCTTTGGTCAACAGATCTGCTGGATTGTCATCAGTGTGAACTTTCACAAGCTGAAGTTGCTTGTTCTCAAGCACCTCCCTGATAAAATGATACTTCACGTCGATGTGCTTCGTCTTTGCATGAAAAACAGGATTTCGTGCCAACTGTATGGCACTCTGACTGTCACAATGCAACAATGGAGTATCACTAGAGTAGCCCAAATCTGCCACTAGCCGAGATAGCCATATAGCTTCCTTGCACGCCTCAGTGGCTGCAATATATTCAGCTTCTGTAGTAGACAATGCAACGCATTGCTGCATTCTAGATACCCACGACACTGCACCTCCAGTGAAAGTGAAAACGTATCCGGTAGTAGACTTCCGGGTATCAGGGTGACCGGCATAATCAGAGTCTGTATAACCTTGCACTTTTGCATCTTGACTGCCGAAACATATACACAAGTCCTGTGTACCCTTCAGGTATCTCATGACACCTTTTACTGCATTCCAATGCTTTTTGCCAGGTTTAGCCATGTATCTGCTAACCACTCCCACTGCAAACGCAATATCGGGCCTGGTTGCAACCATAGCATACATGAGACTGCCACACGCTGATGCATACGGGATCTTTGACATCTCAGCTCTCTCAGCATCTGTCTGAGGGCTGTCCAAAGCACTGATTTTCACATAAGGAGGCAATGGAGTACTAATACTCTTCCCCCCCTCCATGTGAAATCTCTGCAAGACCTTGCCAATATATTCCTTCTGAGACAAGTATAGCAACCGCTTTTCCCTATCCCGAAGTATCCGCATACCCAATATATGGTTGGCATCACCAAGATCTTTCATATCAAAGGTCTGGTGCAATCTCTTTTTCAAGGCATTCATCTCATTATGAGATTTTCCAGCAATTAACATGTCATCCACATACAAAATGAGGATAAGTAAACTGCCATCTGAAGCTTTCTTGGTATACAAGCAGTGATCAATGTCACTTCTCCTGTAACCCTGGGTTCGCATGAATGTATCAAACTTATGATACCATTCCCTGGGTGCCTGCTTTAGACCATAAAGACTTTTCTTTAGTTTGCATACAAGCTTCTCTTTGCCCTTCACTGTAAAACCCTCTGGCTGCTGCATAAAAATTTCCTCATGTAAATCACCATGAAGAAATGCTGTCTTGACATCCATTTGGACCAAGTCCATATCTGCATGTGCAACCAATGCTAATACAGTTCTGAGTGTTGTCATCTTAACAACAGGAGAGAATATCTCGTCAAAGTCAACACCATATTCCTGCTTGAACCCCTTGGCAACCAGTCTGGCTTTATGCCTTGGCTTTTCACCAGGTGTGACCTTAAGTCGATAAACCCATTTGCATGGCAGTACCTTCTTACCAGTAGGCAAGGATACCAATTCCCAAGTGCCATTCTTGTGAAGGCTGTCCATTTCAGCCTTCATAGCAAGATCCCATTGAACCTTGTCTGCCCTCTGCCTAGCCTCTCTGTAGCATGAAGGCTCTCCACAATCAGTGAGCATCAAATAATCAATGCCTGGAACAAATCTTTCTGGCTGCCGCGTCGGTCTAGTTGACCTTCTAACCCAATGACCATCGTCTTGAGCTGGCTGTCCAGCCTGTTCATCACCCAGATAAGGTGGCTGTCCCATGTCTCCTGGCTGCATTTGCATGTCAGGAAGATCACCTAACTGTGCTTCATCCATTGGGATGTCTTCTGCCATACCTGGCTGTCCATTAGGACCTGCTGCAGCATCATTTAATGGCTGGTTATGCTGCTGTTGTGGCTGATTTACAGCCTGTTCGTGTTGCCCATGATGCCTGTTATCATCAATAGTTACTTTTAAAGGTCCCTGCTGTACAACAGGTTCCTTGAACATGATGGTTTCATCAAACACGACATCATTGCTGCGTATAAGTTTTCTGTTCTTGGGATCCCAAATCCTGTAGCCCATCTCACCTTTGTCACCGTAACCTAGGAATATGCATTTAAGAGACTTTGGATCCAGTTTAGTTCTGTCCTCCCTGCGTACATGCACATACGCGACACAACCAAAGACCCGTAGGTGTTTGTAAGACGGAGGCTTACCCGTCCATGCCTGTTCAGGAACACCGCCACATAGTCTCTTGTTTGGTGACCTGTTAATAAGGTGCACAGCTGTCTTTACAGCTTCAGCCCAAAATGTGTGGGGCAATGCAGCATGTGACAACATGGATCTGACTTTCTCTTGAATGGTCCTGAACATTTTTTCAGCTGTACCATTCTGTGGAGGATCATATGGTGCAGACAACACCCTTTGAATACCCTTTGCCTCACAGAATTCTTGAAATTCTTTGGACAAATACTCTCCACCATTGTCAGATCGTAAGGCTTTCAGTTTTTTGCCTGTCTCATTTTCGACCAGTGCAACAAACTTAGTGAAAGCCTTGAACGTATCACTCTTCTTTCTGAGAGTGTAAACCCACACTTTGCGGGTGGCGTCATCTATGAATGACAGTATGTACTTTGAACCTCCTAAAGAGAGTGTAGGCATCTCACACACATCTGTATGTACTAGCTCCAAGAGCTGTAATTTCTGATCTGACCTTCTCTTATGAGGTATTTGTACTTGACGACCGTAGAGACAAAATTCACATTTCTTTAAATCTGAATATTTTAGACTCGGCAAGTAACCAAAATGAGCCAATTGCTCCATTCCCTTAATACTCATATGGCCAAGCCGGCTATGCCACAATGAAATCTTTGGCAGCTCGGTGGCATTTACATCAGAATGCGGACAATGTCCAGCATGAAGTGAGTACAAAGTATCAACCTTAGGACCCCTGGCAATAGCCATTGCCCCTTTGCTGATTTTCCATTTCTGACTGCCAAAGGTGGTATGATAACCATCGTCATCCAACAACCCTGTGGAAATCAAGTTTTTCTTCACCTCAGGAACATGCCTGACCCCTTTGAGCATTAATTGCTGGCCATTTTCAAGCACAAGCCTGACATCACCTATGCCAATGATAGAACATGCATGGTTATCACCAAGAAAGACCACTCCCTTTTGCCCTCCTGCATATCTGACAAACAGATTTCTGTAGGATGTCACATGAAAGGAAGCACCTGAATCTATAATCCAGGAAAACATATCTGATCCATCACCAGCATGAAGTGTATGAGCCTCCAGTGAAGAGGTGAAACATATCTCATGTCCACTGTCACTGTCACTAACATAAGTAACATTCAGCTCCTCTTTTTCTTTACCCTTAGACTTGCCTTGAGCCTTGCCTTCTTTGGCTTTCTGGTCATTTTTCTTTTGAAAACACTTTTTCTCAATATGTCCCTTCTTACCACAATAGTTGCAGACAAGATCACTCTTAGAGCGGGACTTGCTCCTCTCTCTTTCTTTGTCTTTTCCACGTGTTTTGGACCTGCTGCGTGCATTCAAAGCATTTGACTTCCCAATAGCATTGTTCTTTCTGTTCATCTCTTCCTGTAGAAGAGCACTCTCCACATCTGCAAATAATAGAATGGCTTTTGAGTTGCTGGTAGAAGTCCTGAATGTCCCATGACTCAGGTAGAGAACATAGGATGAGTGTAGCTTTCAGCTCATCATCGAGCTTCAACCCCTGGTTGATCACCTGGCTGAATATGCTGTTAAACTCAATAATATGAGTGGACATAGCTGTCCCCTCCTTCATTTGAAGACCAACAAGCTTTTTTAGCCAGTAAGCTTTTCCCGTGGCACTTTTCTTGGCATAAGTATCCTCAAGACGTTGCCACATCTCCCACGCAGTAGGTTCATCCCTGATGCCTACAACCAGTGAATCAACAACTGTAAGCATAATGGTCGACCTGGCCAAGCCGTCCATCTTCTCCCACTGCTCATCAGTAACGTTGGAGGGCTTAACACCCTTCTCCTTTATAGGCTTGTACTGGTCCTTCTGCATCAACACATTGTAGCATTGTGTCCTCCATATGTCGTAGTTTTTAGCTCCTTCGAGCTTCTTTATCTGGAACAAGGACGACACGTCGCTGCCGGAACTCATGGTAAAGAAAGTAGAGTTTGACTCCCTGTAGTCGTGCAATTAAGCACTAGTCACTCCAAGAAAAATTCTCCCGCAGCGGAAGTACGATCAAGAGTGAACTTGGTACTGTTTCAGTGGCATAAAACCAACTGAAAGTCTTTCTCCCACTTGCTGCAGAAACAGTACAGCAAACTGTTCCTGTGTTTTTCGCTGGCGAAAGTGCGGTACGGCTGCGTCAAATCGCTCCAGAAAAATCCCAGAACTGATATAATAGAAAACAGCAGTATTTTTGATTTCGTTGATAGCCAAACCTGATGTTTGACAGTCCCGGACTGTCAAAAAAAAGGAACTGTAAATCTCTGATTTTTGATGAAAATCCCTGATTTTAGACCTCCATATGCTTCATAAACTTCCCCCCCAACTGAATTTGCAGTTTGGAAGTAAGGTGGCTCAAAAGCCCTTTGAATGCATGAAGAAAAATCAGGGATGTGACCTCCAATTTGAGAGATTGACCTTTGACCAAACACTGTAAGTCAAATTTGCACTTTCAAAGCATAGTAGTGCTCCACAAGATAGCCTGATGCATGTAGAGTGCTCCCACTTGACAAATTGCCGGTCAGGCTACAAAAGCCCCAAATTTGACTAAAGTCAAAACTTGGTCAAAATCGACCAAATCTGTACCAAATGTGATTGTACTTTCAGCAACAAGCTAAAGCATTTGTCACAAGCATAATAGCATCAAAAGCCCCTTGAATTGGCAGCACATTCCGTGCATTGACACAGTAAATGGCATCAACTGCTACTGCTCACACAAGGCGTTTGACTGCAAATCCATTGAGTTGCATCCAACAAAGCATACACTGCAAGTATCAAGTACAGATTTGTCCAATGCATACTCTCAGTGCCACCACTGTGTACAATCACTGGCCAAGTGATGAGACCTGTCTCAACACTGTTTGCGGCATAATGCCTCAGTGTGAGTGTAAGCCGTGAGTGTAAGCCCTGCCCCAAGTAGAACACCTTGGCTCAAATGCCAGTGGCAAAAAACAATGTTTTTCCCGTGAAAACAGATAAACAGAAAAGAAATGTGCCTCGATCTGTGGTACCCTGACTGTTGGCTGTACGTGAAAGTCAAGTACAGCAGTGCTGTACCAGATTTCGAGAGAAAAGGGGGGGAACTGGAGCTCGACAGCGCCCAGCTGGAGCTCGACGGCGCCTTCGCCTATGCCTCTTGCTGCTTCTGCAGCTTAGCTCGCCCGCGCCCGTGCCTAGCAGCCGCGCCTTGCAGCCCTTGCCTGCGCCCTACAGCCCTGGCCTGCGTCGTTGCAGCCGCGCCTTGCAGCCCTTGCATCCGCGCCCTGCGCCCTTGCAGCCGCCGTTGCAGCCGCGCCTTCGCGCGTTGCCTGCGCCTTGCAGTCGCGCCCTGCGCCCTTGCAGCCGCCGTTGCAGCCGCGCCTTCGCGATCCGTCCGTACGGTCGTACGGACGTCGTACGGCCGTACGGATCGGTCCGTACGGAAGGGGTAGGCTAGGGAGAGGAGGGAGTGGAAGAGGAGGGAGAGAGAGCCAGTTTAGCTCTGATACCAGTTGAGAGATTGAGAGGGAGAGAGATTTGGAGTAGGGAGTGAAGGAGACACACTCACCGTAGTCACACACCAGTGGGTGGGGATAAAACAATAAGTGGTACCTCCCCAAGTACACACACTAGTATATATCTATGGATAAGACTAGGGCCACTAAGTACCTAAGTACAATGTGTACTTAGTAGTACTAGACGAAAACTGTTACAAGGGTGGCCAGTGCCTTTACCCCAACAATGAAACGAAACAAAATTTGTTGAAACGACAAAATGACAAAACAAACGAAGCGTTCCTGTGGTTGTCCGTTGACCTAAGGATATAACTCTTGCAGTTATGGGCTGAGAGCTTGAGGCGAGAGCGATGAGATGAGGGCTTGAGGCGACGGGCCTGACATTGACGTTATGAGGCGATGGCCTTAAGCGACGGCGACGGGCTGGGGGCTGAAACTTCAATTCGCATACCACACATAAAATATGTTTTGCTCCACTTGATTGGGGTCAATATCGAAGTGAGGAATTTACTCTCCCAGCAAAACCCTAGCAATGAAATGTCGGGGATTCACTTGGCATTGGTGGATCGACGATGCCTGAGCATCTTCATAGTCATAATTGCCTAAAGCATCCCTTCAAGATTAGAAGTACTATAGACCCTACAAGAACACTGAGAAAAGGTAAAATGTGCACCAGTAAATGACATTTTTCTAATGACATATTTAAGAAGGTGCGTGTATACCTCTGTAGTAGATCCCAAAATTATCCTAGTTTGTGGAGGAGGGAGGCCAGTTCATCATCAACAAAAGTTCAATCTCTTGCAGAATGTGAATGAGTTTTGTCATGTTTTCTTCATCTGAAGGGTCATCCTAAATAAAGTGGTGAAATTACAATATATGGTGTGTGTGTGTGTGTGTGTGTGTGTGTGTGTGAAGGAGAGCAAGTCGGTGCCTTCCCCCTTCTTTCTTTTTTGTTGCTAGTCAGGCCGCCCCCTTTGAGGGTTCTTTGCCTTTTCATTCACCTTCACAAGCCCTCGTGTGGCCTCTTCTAGGGTTCGAATGCTATCGTTCTTGCTTCTTGGGGCATAGTATTTCGAGCTCTTTCAGAGCGTTTTCGGGTTGTGTGCACGTTTGTTGCAGCCTCTATAGATTTCGTCACTTGTTGCTCTCTTGTCTCTCCTCATTTCGTGTGCTTTTTGGGGTTTTTCAGTTCGTCTCTGAGTGCTTAGTGCAATCGTCTATCAATACATTCGTTTTGCCTTCTCTTTCTCCAGCGGTGGATTCTCTATTCTCCGTTTTTTCATCTCTGCTCATTTCGCCTTTTTGTGTAAGGATTTTGTGTTTTCTCTTCTTTTTTTGACCTCTACCTCGGAAACAATCTCAACTTCTGTTCTCTCCATCTCTGGCCTGTCTTTTTGGGTTTTGCTGTCCTTAGTTTGCCCGTTACTTTACCTTCGTTTGTAATTTCAGTTTTTCTCACCTTTCTTTCATAGTTTGCTCTGAGTTTTTCTTCTCTCCTTGCCTACAATGGCGGGTTATGCATTTGAAAAGACTTTTAACAAAGACAGATTGGCTCAAAACAAGAAGCAGAAGCAGGCTTTGGGTCAGGATGACCGTGTCTATTCCTCTCAAGAAGCGCAGTTGGTATTTGATGTTATACATGAAGGTTTTGAAGACACATGTAAGGATTGGAAAGATGCTCCTCCCATTGTTGGAATTATGATGGAAGTTGATAAAATAGTAGAGCTAGTTTGTGAATATGCTGAGCATGTTGTCATTATCTTTTTCCTGGGTCGTATGCCTGTTGCGGCTGATGTGGGTAACTGATTGATGAGGACTTGGGGAGGTTGTTTTGTCCGCAAGGTACATTATGTAGCAAAGGGTTTTTTTGAAGTTATCATGGCAGAAGAGCAGCATTAGCAAATGCTCTTGGAGGATTCTCTGCTTTTTAATGGGCAGCAAATGGTGCATGTCTTACCTTGGTCACCTACTCGGGACTACCAAGCATTGATTAGGCATTGTTACCTGGTTTGGGTGGAGGAGGTGGATTTTCCTCAATGCTTGGCTTCACTTTTGCCAAAAAGTGCAGCGTCATTGGGAAAGGTGGTATGTCCACCTCGCCCAAATGGAAATTCTAACAGGTTTTCCATTCTTTGGGACACAGATATGCCCACTCCAAAATCTTACTCTGTCACAGTTAACAATGTGTGTATGGGAAGTGCCTTTTATAGGCTGAATTGGGTTCTTTTTGCAGCTGCATGCTTTTAGTGCAAAAAGGTTGGGCACGTGGCTTCGCAATGTCCCTTGGTTTTCATAAAATGCCCTCGGATGCCATGCCTTCTCCAACGTATAATAAATAAGGATACCCTTGGGCCATGTCTTTTATGTCTCAGCCTAAAGCTAAGGAAAAGAATGCTTCTGAAACTCGGCAGACTCGGAGGAAAATTGTCTTAGCTAGGAGACCTTTACTCCTCGAACATGGAATAGTGGTTCTTCCAATAGTCATACGCCTATAGAAAACTCAGGAATTGGGATTACCTGGGCTGCTGTAACACCAGCCGTACTGTGTTCCTAGAAGAAGAAGTTGCTGGTTTGTTGTTTACCCATCAGGCTATTGTGACACCTTAGGGACGAGGTCCAAACCCTGAGGTAGACATGCAGACTTAATGTTATATAGTTGTATAAAACATATGTAAATATGCTTGAACAAATCAAGTGTTTGACCTTCAATGTACAGGGTCTGTGTGACACTCTGAAATGGAAGCTTGCGTGGGCATATGTCAATGAGTTACAGCCTGATATAATGGCACTACAAGAGCACAATCAGCATATGTATGCTTGCAGGACAGGTCATTATGCTGGTTATGAAATAGGTGAACACTCCTTTTCAAGTGTGGCTTTTCCTGTCAAGCATGCTCTTCACCCAATTGTGGCTTTAAATGATAAAGAAGGCAGGTGGATCATCATTCAGTGTCTCATCCAAGGCAAAATACTTGAATTTGCATCTGTTTATGCTCCTCAATCTTTCCAACCACTTTGCCCTCGGGGAACACGGAGTTTCTCCGCTGCCCTCAACAAGTCCTGTGTGCGCCGGATCCGGCGAACTCCAAGAGCTGTAATTTGGGAGGATATGCAGCAATACCCTTGGAGGCAACATGCATTTCTTTGTGGGAATTTTAATCATGCACCCCAGCAAGGGGATCATACTTCAGGTATTATTCGTATGCTGGCTTTGGAATGTCAACATTGGTCTCATTTGATCTCTGAGCTTGGTCTTGTAGATCTTTAGAGAGAGTTGAAGCCTACACTTTCGGGATATACTTTTTAGCATAATGCCCACTCTGTATATCGGGCCAGGTTGGACGGTTGGTACATGATAAATTTGCAGCAATATGATGCTCTTATCACATGTGGGTGGATTATGCCTTCCCTCATTTGGATCATGCTCTACAATGTCTTTTCATGAGATGCCACATGACAGGCTGCCGGATAAAAGACTTCTTATTGTCAATAATAGCATGATGAGTACAAGCAAATGGTTGGTCATGCCATTGCACTCCTTCGGGAACACTGCCAGATTGATCTTGACTATGCTTGGAATGCCTTTGCTTCTCACATGCAATCTGTTATTCGTGATTATGGCAGCATTATTTGTATGAGTTGAGGAAAGCGGTTGTAGATGCTAAAGTCAACTGTCAAAAGTTGACAAAACTCAGCCATGTCAGGGATTTAACTCAGCTGGAGCTTGACTACCTATGCAAATTACAGAAGAATGATCATAGGAAAATTGTCAAATGGAAACTAGGGGCAGGCAGAAGGCTCTTTTGGATAAAGGTAGCTCTTCTAAATAGTTTAGCAAGTTTGGAATATTTGTTGGGTTTTGACATTTGATGGTCTCTGGACTTCCTCACGGGCACACCTTGCTCAAGAGTGCGTTGATAATTTTGCCCGATGATTTGTGAATTTAGAGTACTCTTCGCAAGAAGTTCTGTTCTCCCATAATTGCTCTTGATGAGGCTTAGCAGCTCGAGTCACCTTTCACGGAAAGGGAGCTCCTTGATGCTTTAAAGACATATGGTAAATGGAAGTCCCTGGGTTGGGATGGTCTTATAGTGGAGTTCTTTCTAGCTTACTAGGATGCTCTTTATTGTATATGATTAAGAGTTTTTGGCAAAATCAGCAAATGTTACTTGCTTGGAAGAAAGGGTTGGTTAAGTTGACTTCAAAAAAACATCTTTGTGAATGGTTTGCTAAGTGGAGGCCTATTACACTTATGCCCATCATTTATAAAAGGTGGTCAAAATGGTGGTTGATAGAATAAAAGGTTTTTTGCATGATGGTTTACATCCTACATAATATGGCTTTATTCCTCGTTTGCAGACAATCATTGATAAGATTGCAAATGCCTATGTTGGGATAGAATATGCAAAGTATACTCAGCAGGATGTACTCTTACTGCAAGTGGACATCGCCAAAGCATTTGATACTGTGCAATGGGATTTTATCTCGTAGACCATGCAATCCTTAGGATTTGGGCATCGAATGCAACATGCGATCTGTTGGCTCTACAGTGATAGTAAAGCTACATGCATTTTATCAGGAGATCTTTCTAATCAGTGAACTTTACATCATTAAGTGAGACATGGATGTCTTATTAGTGCTTTCCTTTATGCAATCGCTACTCATCCAATGCTTTGCTATATTGATCATCTTGTGGCTACTGATGTCTTGCGCTTTATCCTTGTATGGAATAGCGGCTGGCTTACAGGGAAACTTTCAAAAGTCCAAGCTTCTGCCTTTGCATGCTAAGGATTGGCATAGCTCTCTGTGGCCTGGGGAAATTGTTTTGCCCAATTAGCTTGTTCGTCATTGGGTCTATCCTTTGGGGTGGAATATTAGACTGGGTACTTGCAAAGCTCAAGAACAAACTAGAATATTGGAAGTTAGCCACTTGGCCTCTTCATGTTTGACTTCAAATTGTGCAATCAATTTTGGTGGCTTATATTCAGTTTCTCTTGCCTTTGATGATGTTTGACAAAAAAGACATTTTTTCTTCCTTGTCCACTCTCATGGAGACCTTTTGGTGCTCAAAACATGGCCGTAAGAGTATTAGATTACTCTTTATGGAGCATCTATGTTTCCCAAAGATGCATGGTGGCTTAAACATCTTGAATATTCACATCCATATTTTGGTTCACAAGGGAAAGATGATGCTGCAATTTTTGCAGGGTGATCAGCCTTGGGCTGCCATGATGTGTCATCTACTCTCGCAGTTGACTATTACTGCTTTTGGGCATTGGCATCCCACTCCATGGGATTTTGTTATGGGTTTTATTGATGGCACGATTAAAGGCTGTCCTTTTGTTTCCAAAATTTTATTGGCATGGAAGGAGATCTTTCCCATCCTAAATGGCATGGTTGTGACTCTCTAGATGGGAATTCCTTGCGCACTGAGAACCTGCACTGGTCAAAGGCATTTGATCCACCCCTGCTTTGCAGGAACCCAGGCGCTCATATTTTATTTCATCCAAGGGAATTGCTCTTGTTGATGATGTACTTTGTGATGATGGTACTTTATTGCCTTTTCCTTTGGCGGTCAGACAATATGGATTGGGGATGCATTATTGACCCCTCTGGCACTATCTTTCTCAGATGCTTCATTGGTTTTTACCGGTACCGAGGTTGGAGACTATGTATCGCCTTTCTGACTAGACCTTCTACTACTCACCCCTAACGCCTGGTAGATATCTCTGTGGCCAGTTTGTACATGGTTTTGATGCCTCCTCCTTCGATATCACATCATGCAAAATCAGCTTTGGTCTTTGCATTGTAATGCCAAATGGTGGCATAAAATATTGTAGCAGCTCTGGTCCTACAAACTTCTGCTTTGTCAACAAGTATTTTTATGGCGAGTGATACTTGGTGTTATTCCTTTTGGCCAACTCTTGGCACGTACACATATTGCTCCTGCTCTATGTCACAGATGCTTGGCTCACAGCAGGGAATCCTTGGTCCATGTTTTTTGGAATTGCTGTGTCACCCGTGACTTCCTGCTAGTTCTTCAGCAGCGCACCCCAGGCCCGCTTTCCTGCTGCTTGCTTTGGCAAGCTCTTTTGGATCCTTGGCATTCATCCACTGACATCGGTTTTTGATTTATTTTTCACATGGGTTCGATACTAGGCACTTTGGACTTTGTGGAGCGACAGGAACCACTGAGTCTTTCGAGAGCCTACTTCTTCCATGTTCTACTATTCCCGGATGTCATTTAGGCAATCCTTTTATGATTGCCTGTCAATTCGTCAGATAGATTACACTCTCTACTGGTCTTATAATGAAAATTTCTGAGCTTGTATTTGCTGATCTCCACTTTGGGGACAGCTTCTTGTAACACAGATATACATGGATTTCATCACACATAAAAAAATGTGTGTGTGTGTGTGTGCGCGCGCGTGCGCGTGCCCACGTGCATGCATTCAAGGGTGGGTGTAGAGCACATGCATATACACTTGCAATCTTTCTCATAACATTATTGTTTATCTTGGGATTTGTTAGGAGCGTCAAGAAAAGTCTCATGGTGGAAAAGAAAGGAGAAGAAAGGAGGAGGAGCTTCTTAATGAGCTCTTGAGCATGAGATATGTGCAAAAGGAAGCAAAGCAATGCCCGGCTTGTAAAATGGCTATATCCAAGATCGAGGGTTGTAATAAAGTAACTTGTGGGAATTGTGGTCAATACTTTTGCTACCTGTGCAATAAAGGAATTGAAGGTTATGATCATTTCCGGTAATGTGCATTCACAACTTCTTTTGGCCAAAACAATCGCTTAGTATGATGAAACCAGTGCTTTGCAGGTTGCTTAGGTTTCAATTTTTTTACTTCATGACAAAAATGAAAAATAAATACCTCTGATTTTTGCAGGGAAGGTTGTGTTCTCTTTGACCAGAATGAGATTGAACATTGGGAATATGTAATGAATATTCGTCAAGGTGCACACGGGGCTGGGTTCGCCAATCAAGGTGCACAAGGGGTTGGGGCTCACCTTTGGCGACCGTGTCCCAATTGTCGGCAGCCAAACCCAAAGGTAATGCGACCTACTGGGAAAATAACATCCCTTATAATACAATTTTGTACAAATATCACTTTTTTATCTTCCTTTCTGATTGCTGTGATCATATAAATGCGCATGCTGGTCCTGTTGCTGTGAGAATGTTTTCTGTATCCCGGTCAGCTTTGTGTTTCGAGTCGCCTTTCTTGTTTTTTTAAAATTTTAGTTTACTATGAATGTCTAATTGGGAGAATTGCTGTCTAATCATGTTGAGCTTACCGTCAACAGGAAGGGAACAACAATCATATATTCTGTGTTTCATGCCAGAAACACTATTGTGCTCTTTGTAGAAAGATGGTGCGTCGCAGTTCCGAACACTATGGTACTGGGCCAAATAAGTGCAGGCAGCATACAACTGACTGATATACCCTCAAAATATAGGGTGGGTAAAGCAAAATGCCTGTTCATTTCCAGGAGCTGATGGCTCATAGTAAGTTGGAGCCTCTGTATGTGTGGGGATCACTCACCCTCTCCCTTATTATAGTGTGGGGACACAGCCATTCTTCCCCCACCGGCCTCCTCTTCCCAAAATAGAGAATTCAAAATTTGTAGTCTCTCTCTCTCTGTTATTCACCATTTATATGAAATTCCTTGTCTTTGAGTGTAATATTAGGTAAACATTCTTTCATAGGAAGCTATTTCTGAACACTTTTTCCTTATGAAGGTATTTCAAAGAGGACTACTTTCAACATAATTTAATCTTATCCAGCCTTTCAATCTGTTGTGAGTCGCTGATTTGACGTAGTGGACATGAAGATGTCACGACGTCAAATCCCATTGTAGAGCTTTTACTTGACATGTTTGGTCCTATGTATCCATTGCTTCTCATTTAATGTTAGAATCTCTCTCTCTCTCTCTCTCCCCGTGGTGCATGCATGCCCAGGTGCCAAGGTGCATGGGGCACGGGTTCCAAGGTGTGTAAGCATGCACTCGTGGCTTGAATGCGTGTGTGCAATTGTGTGGCTTGCACGTGCATATACGTACATGTGGGTGTGTGCACCAACCCATGTCACTAGCGTGTAAATTGAGTTGCAATAAGACAAAGGCATCTCTAACACTTCTATCCGCCAGTACTGGACAAAGTTGATGATTTGTTGAAAATTATATTGCAGATTTCTAAGTTCTCAATTCAAATATGTGCATAACTGTGAGCATTTTTGTAGAGTGTTTTCTAAAGAATGTTGAGTGAAACAAGAAAATTGGGTGGTTGCAAAACAATCCTTTCTATAAAATCTGTAATTTGCTTCGGTGACTAAATAATAAAGTTAAACTTGGGCTAATATAGGGGTTGTCATCTATAGGGTTTTAGGATTTCAATTTGTCAAAAGGATGCTGAAAAGGGGAGGCATAAAATTGTTGAAATGAGATGTGTGGAAGTTGGAGGGGCAAGGGGGAGTGGAGGACATAAAATTGGGTATTCTTGTTGGGGGGCTCTCCTTTTCCGAGCCTAAACCCTTGAGCTTCGAGCTTGCATTGCCAAGATAGCCTCAAAAAACCACCACCCAAACAATATATGTCCTTTGAAGGAAGTACTCAACCATGTGCAATGTGAGTCTTGAAGTCTTGGAGTCTTATCCAAGTCCAAGAGTCACCCTTTACTATTGAAATTATCATAGGATGTCTTTGAAATAAGATGAGTCCTAAACTCAAATCGCGTACTCAAATTTATGTGTGTGCGTGTCGCACAAACATATGCATGCGCGCACGCACGCACGTACACACACACACACAATAGTTTTGCATACTGCCTACATCTTTGGATGAAAGGATATTATTTTACACATGTATTATACTTTTGTATAGTACCTATAACTTATAATAAAAGGAACACACACGAGAGAGAGAGAGAGAGAGAGAGAGAGAGAGAGAGGACTTAGATTAATACTCTTAGGTCACAAGGGACAACAACATTGTGTTAATTTTCCATGGTTTTAGAAAGAGACCTTGGAGACATGCAACCCTTAGCACTCGTTTTTCTAACAAAGGGGTTTATTAACCCTTGAAATCCCTCTTGTTGGGCTTCATCATCATGACTTGTATTGGTTGGGTGGATGAACCCTTTGCCACCTCTTTTTTTAGTGAAAGGGATGTTGAACACTTCATTAAGCTTGTAGTGACAAGGGTACTTTATGAGCCTATTGGAATGTACTAATGGTAGGATATGTTTCACCATAAAATCCTTGGTAGCATACCATCAAGGGAAATAATTATAATGCACATGAGTCTCTTGGAATCCAATGGTTGTAGGAAATGCATGCTCTCAGATGAACGCCACCATGATCCCTTTTACACTAACAAAGGGGTGCAATGCACCTTGTATATAGTATCTATCTTTTTCATTATGTATATACTTAGCGCACCATGCATATGCTCATATTTGGAATGTAATGCTCTCTAGCTCTTTTTTTGTGTTGGAAGGTAATTTTTTTCCTATAAGATTATTTTAACCATTTGGTTGGATCGATTTTTATAAATATATCTTTTTACATCTCATCAATTTGAGATATGGTTTGAGCGGTATGGCCATTTTCTATTCTCATCACATCTCCACGGACCCTTTCATTGGCGAAAGGATACTAGAAGGATGTAAAGACTTAATTTTGATTTCATGGCTAGATAGAAAAAAAAAATAACATAATTTTTCTTTAGTCAAAAACTTACTTTTGATTGCATGGTTAGATAGAGCATAAAAATTCAATCTTTTTTTCTTTTTATAGCTCGTCAATTCGAGCTACGTTTTGAGAATTATGACCATTTTTTCACCATCATCACATCTCCATGGATCCTTTCTTTGGCAAAAGGGTCTTAGAAGGATGAAAAATATTATTTTTAACTGCATGGTTAGATGAAGCACAAAAATTTTTCTTTTTACAGCTCAGCAATTCGAGCTACGGTTTAAGAGTTATGACCCATTTTTTACATTCATCACATCACTATGGACCCTTTAGCGAAAGGGTCCTAGAAAGATGCAAAAACTTACTTTTGATTGCACGGTTAGATAGAGAAAAACATTAAATCACTTTTCCTTTTTACACCTCATCATTCCGAGCTATGGTTTCAAAGTTATGACAAATTTTTCACCACCATCACGTCTCCATGGATCCTTTCACTGGCTGTCTCAAAGAAATATTATATTTGATTGCACTGTTGGATCACAAAAATTACATCACTTTTTCTTTTTATATCTTACCAAATCTAAGCTATAGTTTGAAGCTCGTCACATATCCATGGGCCCTTTCACTGGCAAAAGGGTCCTAGAAGGATGCAAAATACTACTTTATAAGTTTTTTAGGCTCTAGTAAAAAATGAGCTTTAGTAAAAAATAAGCTCATAGGATCCTTGTACTAGCAGAAGGGTCATTTGAGCTTTTTTTGGATGCATTCAAATTGAAAATAAATAAATGAATTTTGGTCTTTAAAAAGCCCATGAGATTGGATGAAAGAATCTTATGAGAATTTTTTTGTTGAATTCAAATTAAAAAAAAGTCACTAAATATAATTTCTTAAAGTGGTCCAAGTGAACCTTTAGCCAATGGAAGGGTCCTATGAGCAATTTCTTTTTAATAATTTGAGGCATAATGCAACAAAAAAAGGACAAAGGACCTTTTGTCGACCAAATGGTCCTATGGTCTTTTTCCAAACCAAACTTGATTTAATTTCTTGAGGCTCAATACAATAAAGAAAAAGTCCAGGAGACAGTCCTATGGGTATTTTTAAGACTTTAATTTAACATCAACTCTCTATGTATTACTAGCCCTTCTCCATTGTAACTTGCGTCACTTCTCTTTTGGAGGATCCACTTCACCCCCCCTTTTAACCTTCACCTAATCATCTCCCCTCTATTAAGGGGAGGTATGATAAATGGAGGTGACCTTTCAAAAACCATTGAAAGTTATCATGATGATGGTTAACAGAAGTGCTCATAACTCTCTAACCGTAGCTTGGATTGATGAGATATAAAAATAAAATATGATGTACTTTTTGTGTTGTATCTGACTATGTGCTCAAAAATAAAATTTGGCATCTTTCTAAGACCCTTTCACTAGCAAAAGGGTTCATGGAGATGTGATGATGGTCATAACGCTCAAACTATAGCCCAAATTGATGAACTATAAAAAGGACAAGTGATGTATTTATAAACTCTATCAAGCCAAATGATCAATATAATTTTATAAAAAAAATTGGTCCTCCCAACATTATGAGAGAGAGAGAGAGAGAGAGAGAGAGAGAGAGAGAGAGAGAGAGAGAGAGAGAATTACCATGCCAAACATGAGTATAATCATGATGCAATGCACCAAAAGAGACTCTTCCTCCAGAGGAATAGAAAGAGGAGGAAATACTACATTTTCTAATAACAGTGGAGGCAAGAGAAATTCAACTAGCCAAGATGTTAGAGTCGAGAGATTTAGTGGGACATATGAAGAGCTTTTCCATGATATTGTGGGGGAAGATTGACATCATGATGAGGAGGAGAGCAAGACTCAAGTATGTAGATGATAGTGAGAGAGGTGGGGATCACATTGGTTTAGAGGCCAATAATGCCAACTTTGAATTGGCAAGTGGGGGAGATATCATTAGCAAATGGAGGGTTTTAGTTCAAATTAATATCCTTGAATACTCTTATGCACACCAATCATTCATTCAAGGGTTAGGTGGTATGTAGTAGTCCTTAAGGTGTGTGGGGACTCCATACCCTACGGTACATCTCTAATGTTATGGCTTTATGATATTTTCAATTGACCAATGTAGTGGTTAGATTGCATGTTGTCGGAAGCACTTTGATTATGGCATGTTTGTTTTTGAAGCATGGATATGATCATGACTACAACATGCAGTTTTACATCTTTGGTATATTCTTGAAGGAATGTACTTGTGGTATGACAAGAATAACATCATATTTGTAGTGTTTTGTGGTTTGTGGTTTGGGTGCACATTCTATGTTGGTATTGTATTTTTGGTGCTACGTGGTTGGTAAGTATTTGTGCGGACCTTAGAGACACAATCCTAGAGGGTATGGGGTGGAAGCATCAAAAGGGTGCATAACACCATTTCTCTAGGAAAGGATATATCATGAAAGGTCATTGGAATCAAGCTCGGAACTATAGCTCATGGGTTTGAACTCGGGAAAAAATCATACTCTTCTTATTGTATGTGTAATCATGCATGCTTGTGTAGGTCTACTTACGACCAACATGTAAGTTTTTGTTTTCTAATTAAGTATTTCTTTCTTTAACTATGGAAACCTTACTTTAAGAATGCTAGGGAACTCAAACTCTTGGGAAATCTCATGACAATGACAAATAACCAAAGCCTTGAAATTTGCACTCAAAATTTGGTAGCTTTAGATGTCTTTAATATAGGCAAATGCTTTCTAAAAATGGCATCTACCTAAATCGACCTTAAAAGTATCTCCATTGCATTAATCCATGATCTCATGTTGAGTGCTATGTAGCAATCCATATGTACAATACATTATGCAAATGGATTCACTATTAAATGATTTACAGGATTGGAATCTTACACTCCTAAACAAACCCTTATGTGCCTCAAATTTCATGTTCTATCACAAAGCTTGAACTTCCTCGGTGCCAACCAGGTCAGAATTGTGTGTAGCTGTAAATGATCCTCTCGGATGATCGGGTTGAACTCATTGCCTCGAAACAGACAAATGGCATGTCATTGCTATACTGGAAGGTGGTAGCCAGTAGTCTATGTGGAATCCCAATCCCCCGAACCAAGTGCATGTGTGTGCATACCAACATCTCTGATTGCGCTAAGGCCACAGAAGAGGACAATGCCAACCATGGTAGTCTGTGTCGCCTTGCAGTGCAAGAGCCACATAGTCTTGTCCGATGTACATGGCCAAGAATGTCGCATCTAAGTACAATGCCAATGCCTCGAACTCAGCATGAATGATCTGATGGGGATCCGATGGCTTACTATGGATCATCCATGATAGCAAGAGAACATGTAAAATCGCTCCATGCAAGCTCACTCTGTATCTGGGAGGTCTGGCTCCCAACAAGGATGCCATACATGCTTGCTAGTCGGACCAAGGAATTGAAGAGTAGAGCCTTGGTCCATGGGTCTTGAAAGTGTGAGTGGAAGCATTGTCTCTCCAGTCGAGCAAGAGAGGCATATTCTCTACTTGCATCGCCGGTCTCATCATGAAGATCAAGTATGTGTATGACAAGATAATATCAACCGATAGGACCAAAAAGAGAACCCCCAAGTATGTGTATGATGAGAGCAAAGTAACTAACTTATTTTGTTGGAGAAAGTCGAACCTTAGGAATCAAGGGTGCTACCATGTCATCCCCTCTTACTAAACCAAACCAAAACAAACACAAACGATGCACTTTCTAAAGGGAAAAAGGGAGTGGACAAAAAGTTAAGGAAAGGCTAAAGAGGATTAAGATCCTCACAAAGGCTGGCTGGAAAAGCAACAAAGCAAGAGAAGAACTTGCACTAGACGAAAGAAGTCTCAGTCCTTCGAAACCACTACCGAACGAGCTGGAAAAGGAGCACAGCCAACCTCAAGAGAGCCCTAGGCAACGGGGGGTTACTCTCCAGACAGTAGAACGACTGGGGCACCAAGACCACCCAGATGACGTCAACAAACACCAAGAAATCCAAGAGTAGGCTACATCCATTAATTTTAGCTCTCGATCTACACTTCTATAGGGATCACTGCTTGCGCATCTCTGAGGAGGGTTTCATTGACTCGCTAGAGTACACTCAAATCCACCTACCACAGTCGTCGAGGATTGCTATTAGACAGTTTCGTGTTTCATCACATTGACTCCGTATCGAGAGAGGACGAGCTAAGGGGATACCTAGGGACTTGGGGCTCCAACTCCCTTTAGTAATAAAACCTATCAAAATCTTGAGTATGAGATGAATTTAACAATATGCCATGAGTAGAAATTATTCAAATTAACAAGGTTGTGTTGTACACTAAAAGAGCTTCAAATATGTTTTTACACCTTGAAATTTAGGTAACACGTGTAAAAGTTACATTGATTTAAAAGGAGATGGGTTTTGATATTTTAGTGTACTTTTTGTTTTACCCCCCCTCATCCAAGAGACCCCCTCCCTTGGGCCCCACATATTATGAAAAATATGTACAAACTAAAAGTCTTGCATATTTTTCAAGATAAATACCTTATATTTTGTTGGAGGGGGGACATGAAATTTTCATATTTTTCCCTTGCATATTTGAAAATTTTAAAGGAAATCCATGCATATTATATATGGAGCTTGTACCCTGGATTTAGCTGACATTTCATCCATGTTCAGACCCGAGGTGGCACAGTTGACATGGGTCATAGTGGCACTTGTCAAATGTAGAGCCGTTGCTAGGAGTTCAGACATCTCACATTGTGTGTGTGTGTTTTGTACTTGGTTAGGTTATATCTGCTACTAGGATGATGATGTTAGTGAGGACTATGATTATGGTGGTGATGATGACATTAACTATGTCCTATATAATTTTCTCACATGGGTTAGGATGATCAGTTAGTAGCTCCATCCCTTTGGTTTATTGTAGCAGGTTTTCTATTAGTCTCATAGACCCATCAGTCTTCAATAGACTTTAATAAAATTTCTTTCTTTCTTTTTTTATTTCTCAAGGGAGTATCGGCCCATCTCCCTTTCATTCGAGGTGCTTTTGGCACAATATTAGATTCCCCATTGGCTTCAGTGGCCTTGGTTGTGGCAGATAATCGGGTTTCCTCGACTCAGGAGATCGTTGTAGAGAGTCCAAAGCCCTTCTAGAGCAACTATACCTTGAGACCCTTGATTGGGGAGAGGTCCGCAAAGGATTGAGGTCTTTGGATTGCTAGGTCAGTACCTCCATTGTAGGCAGATGGGTCATTTTACATGGAATTGCCCTAGGGGACAGAGACGAGCTCATAGAGTAGTGAGGGAGCCTTGGGATAGGAGCTCACCATCTTCCTAGGCTACAAGACTCCCAAATTCCCTACGTGGAGCCCTCCGAGGGGGCATGGACTAGGGTGGAATGAAAGAAGGCTAGCAATAAGGCCACAAAGAACCATAGGTGGGGCACTAGACTCAAACACAATAGATGATAGTAGAGTAAGCAGTAGCACTCCCCCTGAAAGGGAGAGGCAAAATGCCCCCCCCTTGTACTATGGTTTCCTTCAACCTTCCAGCGGACCTACCAGAGATAAGAGACATATAGCTGTGTGTAGCTATTGCTTCAAATTACAAGGAGGAAGCATTTACATAATCTAAAATAGACTCTTGAGGGTCTTCGTCCTTTTAGCGGACCTACTAGAGACAGAGGTCTACACAAAGGCAGGCCTCAAAGGAAGCCACAACCTCCCCTTACCCCCCTCTCATGGATCCCTCTCTACTCCCCCTCCCCCTTGCCTTCCTCCACTCCCTCCCCCTCTCGTTGTACTCACCTGCCCCTCGCTCTCCTCTTCTCCACCTTTCCCTCCACTCCCTATTACAACCATCTCCCCTTCCTACTCTTCTCCCCCTCCCCCCCTTCCCAAAGTCTCAACCTCCAAAAATGCCCAAGCCTTTGGGCAAAGGCAAGGTGGAGGCTTCCTCATCTCAGTCTCAGGCTTCTCCTTAGCATTAGAGCCGGCTCCCACCACAGAGGATGCAGCTTCTATGGAGCAAGCAAAGGTAGATGTCCCATTTTCTCATCTTTCTGGTTTGAGGCCTCATCCAGGATAGTAGCCCCTCCTGAGTGAGTTCTAGAGGCTTGGTCTTGGGAATTACCTTGATGTTCTAGATGATTACCTTATGCCTTGGAAGGGATGATAGTGATCTTGCAGTCCCCCAGAAAGGGGTTTCTATTGCAGTGATTGTGGCTCCTCACCCAATCCCTTTTGGGCTTCAAGTTCACCACTTCTAGAGGAGAGGAGAAGTGGACTCCCATGGTCTTTGGTTGGATGAGTCCAAGATTAGGATCCTAAATGTGTACACCCCTACTTGTAGACAAGATCATCTTGGGGTGGCTAACAAAGAGCCTTTTGGATGTTGATTTTTGGGTTGTAGGATGGGAATTCAACAATCTTAAGTTTGAGGAGGAAAAGAAGAGAGGAGCCTCTTTCTCAGAGATGCGCATAGGAAAAAAATGTACACAGGAGTAGTTCATCTTCACGATCAATGGTCGGGATCCATGAAGAGAGGAAGAGTTCTCCAAACTTCCTGGAAGCCTTCATTGTCTTCATGAGCACTTTGACAGGTTCTATGTAGGAGATTAGGCGATGTAGAGGTGGAGCCATGAGTATTTTGACAGGCACCACAATGTCTCATCACTCCTGATTGTGCTTCACTTAGAGAAACCTCATCGCGGACTCCTCCTGAAATGCTTTACTCCAGGAGGAGATGTAGCATGGCATGGTGGCTAAGATTTGGCAGAAGTCGATGGGCCACATGGATGGTAGACGCAATCTAGAGAAGTAGTGAGGAGCTTTAGTTCCATGCTCTTCATCCATGGCAATCTTTGCAAGAGCACAAGAAAGGCATTGAGATGTGACAGAGGGGGTCATTCTTTCTCCATCAATCCAGCTTCGCCATCCTATAGGATTTTGAGATAGTAGGTACTCAAGATAGAGGCACATGATGCGATGACTCCTTCTCGACCATGCCCTTTGCCTTCATCGAAGGATAGTGTTTGGGAGACGGTGTCCAGTATCATTGCCTAAAAAATCTGGGTTGCCTGCCATAGTTTTGTGATGGGGGGCCATCCAATCCCCCTAGTAACCAACCTTGTCTCACCATTTGGTAGGATATTATGTACACCTTGTGCGTCGCTTGGGAGTGTAGGACTTCATCTTCTAGGGGGACCATCGAAAGGCGGGTGCATTTTCACAAGGCTTGGCCTGTGGGTATATTTTATATTATTACTGCTAGAGGTATTTATTGTGGTTGTGTAGAACTTCACCCTGTTTGGTAGCCCTATTGAAAAAATAATGGTTTGTAGAACACTCCCTAGAGGTTGAGGGTGAGTGTGTACATGAATCAAACATGGTCATATAGGGTAAAGCGGTCGGTATTGTGCACCCTTAACTTCTAGGCCTCCGCAAATTCACAGCATATGCTTGTAAAAAAAATTGGAGCCAGGATCAACATCACATTGCCTCCATCACTTCCCACAAAAGTTTTCCTCTGATTAACGGACTCTAAGGGTTGCACCTACAAGGAATGGCGAAACAGTTGTGAGAAAAAGAGCTGTGTTTTAAATCGATTCCTCCCAATCTACAAACGATTTATGTTTGTATTTGTACTTGTAATATCAAAATTATGAGGTAATGTCAAGATTGCAGCACTTGATCTCTTGTTAGCTACTTGTTGCTACAAATAGTGAGTGGCTCTATTATGCATACTTGTTGCTACAAATAGTGATACATGCTCTTCAAATATGAGTGGGTTAAAAATTGATGATTATTATGTTTGTGAACAAAAATTAGAATTTCTAGGTCAAGGTATGGAAGCTTAAAAGTGGGAAATTCCCTACACAGACAAATGGCAACATGACAAGAAACTGAAATGAGAAAATTCAATGCACCAAATCATATTGAGATGGAGACTCAAATACACTATGAGCTTAGTTGTAGAATTGCATTCCCAGACGAGCATTCAAAAAAAGCAAAATTCCATTTTCAAAGGTGCGGGGGAGCATACATGGTGGGTTGATTATGTGGCCTCTTCATCCTCATAGCTTGAAGCTGATGGGCACAAGCCATGTGCTACTCTACAGTGGGCACATGCAAAGGGATAGGTCTCTCAATGTGTAGAGGAACACCTTCCCAAAGGACACACCTCAAGGTCACCTCGAATTGGGCTTGTTGAATCTCCCATGCCTTTTTCCTTGTTTGGGCCTACCGCTCCTCAACTTTGAGCTTTTCCTCAACAGTCTTATTATCTCTAACTCCATCTTCTTCAACTCTTTTTGCCTCCTCCTTGACTGTTTTATTCTCTCCACCTCCTCTTTCTTGGCATTCTTGGCCCACACCATATTGATATATTGATTAGATGCCAGAATAAGTGAATGGTTGTAATTTATGTATGCCCCTCCCTACACCCTTGCAATGGTCACATTCTCATGAGGGATTTTTAGAAGCTCGACCACCTCTGTATTTAGGGTCTCACACTCTCGTGGAGGTATTGTTGTGCCCATGCTGCTGCGAGCTACAACTGTTGCTCCCTCCAAATTTCCAATCCCTAGTATGCATGGAACTTGAGTCATGTCCTCCTCTAACAATGCTTGCTGTCCCTCAAAGTCTCTAGCCCCTAGTGTGCATGGAACTTGACCAATATCCTCCTCTAATAGTACTTGGTCTTCCTCGGGCCCTGATTGTTAGTCTGAAGCTCTCTGTAGTTGCTCTAAAATAGTAACTTGAATGCTCCTACATGGCATGTGATCAAAACATAGAGCTTCTCTATTGAAGGGCCATATTCGAGTGGCATGAAAACCTACCTTGAGTTTGAATCTATGAGAGTGGTGGTTAGAGCTCAGGATGATATGCCAGCAAGATCCGTTTTTGAAACCTGGGGGCAAAAATTGTTCATCAACCAAATAGATCTCTCCTTGTTGAAGTTACTCTAAAATACTTGAAGATTGATACATCAAGGGGCTAGAGCTTGTGATGAGTATGGGCTGGCAATGTCACGATATTGATACCCCATTCTACTACCTTGGCTACAAGATTTAGGCCAGTGTGGCTGCCATGTCCATCAATTATGAGTAAGTGCCTATTGTTGGTGTGACCCCATTTGGGATGGAGGCACTAAAATATTCAAGCCATGTAGTAAACAATTGGCCTATCATCCAAATCTTGTTCTGCATTTTGACAGCTCCCTCCTCGCATTGGCTAAGGTAATTTTGCATGGCTCTTTTACCTTTGAAAACGTAATATCTTGGAAGGGGAAATCCAGCTACATTCAGAGAGGAAAGAATTGTACACCACTCTCTTAAATCAGGTCTTAGTCCATACACTTGCCTGGAGCCTTTCCTAGCAAGCACTTTCATTCCTCCGTCTTTCAAGCCTTGCAAACCTGTCTCATTGGCATTCCATATGTTATGAGGTAGGTATCGGTCCCTTTCATATGTGCTGGTCCCTTTCATTTCTTTGTTGTTCATCTTTCTAACCATGCAGATAGGGAAAACCATCTCATGCCCCATCATTTCGAATAAGCTTGCATTGACAACCCATTTTGGTATGCCTCCATTGTAGCATGCATGTCCTCTTCAGTCTAATCTTGCTCATTTTGGCATTCCATATGTTATGAGGCAGGTATCGATCCCTTCCATATGTGCTGGTCCCTTTCATTTCTTTGTTGTTCATCTTTCTAACCATGCAGATAGGGAAAATCATCTCATGCCCCATCATTTCGAACAAGCTTGCATTGACAACCCATTTTGGTATGCCTCCATTGTAGCATGCATGTCCTCTTCAGTCCAATCTTCCTCTACTATTTTCTTGGAGTGCGCCGGTCTTGCTCGTATGGGTGCACATGCAGACGATTTGCAACCAATGTGGAGCTAGCCATTCGTGGGGGAGCAAGCACTTGTGGGGGATTAGGTAGCACTCTTGGCCCTCTAAATTGGCAATGGGAAGTCTGGCTCCTCCCATAGCCAGAAGATCGATTGCTTCTGGTTTTCATGTGACGAATGCAATATGTTTGGTGTTATGTGTTCAAAAACACAAATCAGTACGCTATACTGTGTGAAAAACAAAAAAAGACACTATGTGGCATTGTTGTGTTGAGAAACACAAAACAATGCGTGGCCTTGTGTGACAGACACACACAAAATAGTGTGTGGAGTTGTCCTATCTAGATAACAAGAGGGTCAACTTATCCCCACCATATGTAGAAATGAAATTTAGTTTCATAATTTAATAACACCCCAAATCCACATGTTACACTACATCTGTTCCCCCCAATTCACCATGAAATTCAAAACACCCCAAATTTGTAGGTTACACTATATTTGATCACCACAAAACTGATTAAACCTACCAACATGAATTTGATCAACGTTTTTTTAAACCGTGAATCTAAGCAACATGTTTCAAATAGACAACTGACCATTGAATCTATTGTACTAGGTAGTCATATTCCCTAACAGAAAACTTGCACTTCTTTTGCATTGGAGTGATGCTTGACTTGACAAGAGACACTATCGGCTAAGATAGTTTCACTTAGAAATATGCAAATTATTTGTGTGTGTGTATCTGTGTGTGTGTGTGTGTGTGTGCATGCTTGTTTTATATACAAATATTCACATGAATATTTGGGAATGGTGAGTACACAATGGGATGGCTTTTGAAGAAACCCACATGTAGAGTAGACTTCTCAATGAAAATTCCCTTATGATCCTTCTTACAACTTTTACTTAATAGGGGGTGACATTGAAAACCCTCTCTCAACCTAGCTTCATGAAAGGTTTTCTCCAAAGAAACCTCATTGAAGTAAACCATCAAGGTAGTTTCGCTAGCGAAACCCCTTTGAAATAAGTCTTCCAAGGTAGTTTCGCTGGTGAAACTACCATGGACAACACTTTTAAAAGTGGCATAACTTTCACATCCGATGTCCAAATATAGTCATTCAACCACTCAAATTGATCGAGAAACCCCATTTGAGCACATCTATGTGGTTATATTTTGCATATATAGTATTAAATATTACATGTATTTTATGAGAGTGATATATAAGCTCAAGTTAATACTTATTTATAGTAATTTAAACTTCTTTAGAAACATATCCATAAATATCTTGTTATTTATGCTATTAAAACACTAGAAAGCTCTTGTAATATTGATATAAATGTGTTTAATAAGTAATTATATATGTATAATATTATTACATTGAGAGTGATTATGAGGGATGTTTCTTAAAGGAATTATTTTTAAACACTTTTTAAAGGTAATAATAGGGGTACAAAGGATGTCTATGAATAAGAAAATTTACGTTATGTAAAAATGAATGAGTGACTATTCTATATATTTTTATGATAAAGAGATCTAGTTCTAATGAAAATAAAAGTGTAAAAACCATGTTTCCTAAAGAAACACAATTTGTTAAACCTCTTTAAAAACACGTTCAGATAAACCTTCTCATAGGTTTTTACTCGTAAAATTGATGCATCCAAATAGGGGAGGCACCACAAGATGGTCTACTCCCCAATCATAAGCTACCTAGCTCACTCTCAACTAAGGCAAACCATTGAGTAGGGGGTAATCTTGCTAAGGTCTTTTCATTTCCATCACCACAAAGCTCATCATGAAGATCAAAACATTTATATGCACTCGTGCACCCTTATACAACCCTAGGGGTTGCATTGATCATTGTGCTACAACCTTAGGGCTTGCTCTAATCACTAATCTAAAAGCCTAAGAAACAAAGGGGATAGATTAATGATGGGAAGTCGAATCTGTTCCTTGGTTACTTCTAGGAATATTTTTACTATAGATCCACTATCCACAATAACTCCTTTGATGCAAACCCCTTTCAAAATGACCAACTTGAGGGCAAAAACATCCACCAACTTTGGTCCCAAGAAGCAAACCCCATGCTTTCTTGAGGAGGGACCATTTCCCTATCAGCTAGCTCTAAAGCCTTGACATTCCTTATTTCTTGGCTAATCAAGACAAGATAACCTTCAGATTCAATGCACAAATCTCAAGAAGGGAAATTTGCACATGGATATTGCCTAGGGCTTACTCCACATTATAGCCTCAATATAGCTCTCATTTTTCTCTTGGGCTAGCCTTCTTATATTGGCACTCCGGCATTGAGCATTGCATTCACCTATCACAAGGTGGGGTGGAGGGCCCTCCTCTATGCAAGGAATCTCTTCCTATTATGGTCCTTGGAATTGGTGTCGCTAATTAGGGTTGGCCATAGCACACAAGAATGGGTCTCCCTAATTATGGTTGGCCACAGCCCACAAGAATGGGGCTATCATGTGAGGTGTAATGTATGAGGAAGAGAATGACTTCTTGAATCTCTATGGCTACCCACAAGAAGGAATGCTCTACCATTCATTAATGAATCATTTGGGAGGTGGGAGATGAAGGGCTATAGTCTTGGTGAGCCCTTTCTTGGCTTCTAGTGATTGTTGCTATCAAGGGGAATTGGGAAGTTCCTCCTTCACCACTCCCACAAAATTGGTTGAAGGGTTGGATGGAATAGGGGTGCAAGGAGAAACTATATGGCTACTTGATGTTGCTCTTTTTCATGTAGTGACCCTTGCTATGCGGTCAAATTCAGGTAAGGAGGAGTTCTTTAGGAATGGGGCATTTGCTTTGGAAATGTCAATACTCTCCATACTCGAAGAATATGATGGGCCTATTATTGCAAGGCTGACGAGGAGATAATGTCTCTAATGTAAACACTTGAGGGGTAGAAGTGGGGGGATAGGCTTGGGAAGCTTGCTGGCATACATGGAAGGGAGGAACGAGATAGGTGGGCGTGACAAAAAATACATTTAGAGTATAGAAAGGGGTGGATGCGGTAGTATCAACCACTAATGTCATGGACTAAGTGTTTGCAAAGGAGTAGTACTTCTTATTGAGGCAGCCCAAAGTCAAATGAACAATTGTCATGAAGGAACCAATTGTCCTGGAAGAATAGAAAGTCATGACACTCTTATCCTTCCTGAGTTTCTTGAAAACCTTTTGTGACTTAAGCACCTCTATTGGCAAAGCTTCTCCATTGGAATCTTTCTCATCCCCCTATTGGCATAGCTCCTTCATATCCTCCTCCATATCCCTCTAAGATCTTTTGCAATTCATGGCATGTGCCATCTTTTCCCATAATTAAAATTAGCAATGAAGCTTCCTACACATTGTAAGCCAATGATAGATTAAGCTAGCATAATTAGCTCCACAATAATTCCACGTAATCATCTTTAAAACCTTATTCTTTGCAATATTTGTCTCTAGGTAAATGATGGTACATTTAGTCTATTTACTAAGATTATGTTTAAAAAAGAATTAGGCTCATCCAAATATGATGTCTCTATCCACTCCATTATTTGGATCTCACTATGCTAGCATAATTAGCTCCACAATAATCCCACATAATCATCTTTAAAATCTTATTCTCTGCAATATTTGTTTATAGATAAATGATAGTACATTTACTCTATTTACTAAGATTATATTTAGAAAAGGATTAGGCTCATCCAAATATGATGTCTCTATCCACTCCATTATTTGGATCTCACTACACTACTACCATTGACCCGCCCTTTAAATCTCAATGTTGAGCCCTAATGTATCTACATGTGTGTAAGTATAGGCCTTGCTTAACAAACTAGCATGAAAAAATCATCCATGATTGGGATAAATGATGTTATACATGGGGTTATTAAATGTCAACCCAACCATCTAGTATTTTGATGTAAATTGTATCTAGAGCTACCACCATAAATACTCACACAAATACTGATGCGAATACCTATAAAATATTCTAGCTATAATTTTTTGATAGTCTTCTATTTTATTTGATGCTTTAGTTTTTAGAAACAAAAAAATCTAAGTATGGCTGAATCTGTTAACATCCACAGAGTACAGTTGCCAAATGCAGGGTAATCAGTGATTAGAGGTGATCAACATGCATGATCTACTTCAATGCACAAGCTCAAGGAGTTTGACCTCCAAATACCCCAAGGCCAGTGATTACAAGCAATGTGCACATTGAAGGAGTATAGCTCAAACTCAGGGAGTTTGATCCCCAAATGCCCAAAGTCAAAGGATTCCAAGCACATGTCTGTTCTAGCTAACACCCAAGACCAAAGATGTAGGCAACGTGCACATTTCATGTCTACATCCACGAAAATAGCCACACCAACGAAAATATCCATGAAAGTAGTACAGCTCAAACTCAAGGAGTTTGATCCCCAAATATCCCAAGGCAAAAGCGCCCAAGCAACCTGTAGGGTTGTTGTTGAGTGTCTCACAGAAGCTAAGCCTCGCTACTCCAAGTTTTCAGCCGCGTTCATGAGGTTCATGTGGGGGTTAAAGGTCACTGTGCCTTTACCTCGGTTATGTACAATACTCAAACACATATATAAATGAATGAAAAAGAAGATTGGGGTGGTTCTGCACCCACCAAAACTTGTGTGGCTCTCTATTTCTCTCTCCCTCTCTTTCGTTCTTGCTTCTGTTGAGAGCACTCTCAACTGGTATCAGAGCCCGGGTGATCTAGCTGAGCGTGCGTGAATGCCTAGAAGCTCAACAGCTCTGTGGGAGGAAGAAGAAGCTCTATGGGAAGCTTTGTGGGTGACTTTACTGGCATCGGAGTGTGCAGAGACCTTGGAGGAACCTTTGGAAAAGTCACTTTGGTTTTGCGAAGTGGTTTTGAAAGCTTGTTAAGTGTTTTCAAAGAAAAAGTCGTTTTTTAAGCTTTTCCCTGTTCCGTTCGATGACAGAGATCTGTATTGACTTGTAGAGGCAACTATTGCTTGCTTTTGGTGTCCACTTCACTTCAGGAGCTTGGAAACACCTTCGTTCTTAAATCTGGGATCATTTCATTGGATTTTTGACTCATTGTGTCAGTTCTTGCGTTTTTCTGCCCGGGTGTTGGAACTCAAGTTTAGAGCAACCATTTGCAAATCTGTCAGTTCCGGTGGACTCAGGAGGTCAAAACCTTCAAAAAATCCTCAAAAATCAGTGGCGATACTGTGTTTCACTATCTCGTCGACCAAATATCCCACCGGTCGGCATTAGCCATATCCCATTGGTTAAAGCCTGTTGACTTGGTGCCATAGAGCTACCCCGCCGACCTAACTTTTGACCACAGCCTAACCCGTCGCCTCGATTAAATGCATGTTAGAGTTACTATCCCACCGACCTGACAGCCATTGACCCGTGGCTTTAGAGCTATCCTGCTACTCCGCCGTCGGTGCAGTGAACCCACCCCCATGCCCATGGTCATATTCATATCCCTCTACTTGTCGCATTATGCCGATCATGCCACCCATCACTATTTTCATTCCATCAATTGTTGCATTACACTTATTCCTCTGTCAATCGTTGCTATTTTTATCATGCCGCCTGTAGTTATATGCTTTCTTTGTCGATCATCACACTATTGCGTCGCTTGTTGCGGTTGTCGATCCCCATGCCCATCGTGATAACTATACCGTTGCCCAGCACGCTATCCGTATTCCATGGACTTGTGATCCCACTATAGAAGTGGCAAGATCTATCCTGTCGATCGTCGCATTACGTCGATCCCACCGCCCATTGTTATTTTTACTCCATCGTCATCACGATACGCTTACACTGCCACCCATCGCTATACTCGTATCCCATTGCTTGATGCAGTAACCTATCCCTTCGACTGTCGGAGCTATTCCGCTGATCGTCTCGATACCTCTGAGGTAGTCAAAGAATTAAAAAAATTCAAGAACCTCAGTTCAGCCTAAGGGTGCTCAGCGAGAGGCCTCTCACATGCACTTGAGATCCGTAAGAATTTCGCCAAAGGATCCCGTGCCGAAAGAGAGTGTGCTTAGAGCTACGCTCAGCCCACCCTCTGCCCTAATTGGGAATCCGGAATCTTGATCCCTAGCCTTTACTCATTAGTAGGCCCCTGACTAGAAACTCTATCTAGCTCCAACGAAACAGAGAGATTGGACGAAGCAATGCAAGACCCCTCGGGTCCAAGGGCATCTGAAGCTCCATTCACAAGTGTAGCCTCTCCCAACTTGCCTGCACCTGCGGGTGCATCTAGGCTTAGAGGTACATTCTCCAACATGTTCGGCCGCTTAGGCCGAACAAAGTCGACAGACATGGAGAACCCCTTCGCCGGCATGTTTGCAGGGAGGAAAGGTCAGCAACATCTAACTCCCGAACCATAGACCGGGATGAAAACCACCTTCATCGGATCCAGGACCCTCCTCCTATGCTAAACCTTCCCAATGGGAGCACATGGATGATGAAGATCCATGGATGAGGGAATTCCGAAGGCAAGACCCCAGCCGAGGGGATACAAAAAAACTTCCAAGGCAGAGTGCCTTATGAACCCCGAATAGTCCAAGTGCCGCCAACCTTCGCCAACTATGGGGTACCACAGTTTCCACCCTATTACCCATTGCATGGAACTAACGTTCCCATGCCCCAGGACCCACCTCCTCCGGCAGTACGTCCCTTCTCATCCATACTGGTTGCATCGATGAATGTAGGCCTTGGCACATCTGTTCCAATGCTGGTACTAGCAACTATGTGGATACCACCACTTGGGCCAGTAGCTCTATGCCCCATCAGGCCCACAATAACACCACCTCTGCTAGCTGCTCAAACAATGTTAACTTATGAGGCGATGTGCATCTTGGTGAACGCCCTAGGAAGGGGGGCCACACCACCTCCACCCACCCTAGTGTTTTCCCACAGGGATTGCAAATCCCTCAAGGAGCCAACCCATAGGCATCTCCAAGCTAATGACCAAGTTCCTTAGAGAAGGAAACCCGATCTCCCACGTGGAGCGATTTGAACAAATTTGCAAAGCTTTTGGTGCTCCCGAAGACCTAGAGATGGCCAATGCATTTGGTCTCAGCTTGGATGGCAAAGCAGGCCAATGGTAGAGGGCTCTCACCCCAGAAGAAAAGATCAACTGGGAGACATTAAGAAAGGCCTTTATTGTGGGGTTCATCCCCAGTGGCCATAAATGGATCCCAATCAACCAATTGTATGGTGTAAAGCAAAGTGATAAGGAATCCCTAAGGGATTACATTGCCAGGATCAAGCACCTCAATGCTTGCTGTGAACCGTCCAAGCGGCCAAACGACTGTTGCCCCACTTCCTTATCGGATTGGTAGACCCGAAGCTGCATGACCACCTCATGGTGATGAATCCTACCTCCTTCGATTTATGCAACAAGGTGGCCATCCACATATGTGACAACATGATGGACAAGGAGAATTTGGATAAAGCCCTGGACCCCTCAAAAATAGCTCCATTGGTTAGGTCTTCGAGTGTAGAAACGATCAAGATGGAGGCTAACGAGCCCAAGGGCTTGGATATGAGTGAGTTGGCCTCCAATCTGTTAGATCAGCTAGGCCAGTAGTGGAGGACAGGAACCTCCAAGGAGGCGCCGAGCAACCCCCCCACTTGTTTCCATGGAGAGACAATGTCTGGTGTGGGGTATGCAATGGCAACCACCCCTCCAATGAGTGCCTATGCTTAACGGCAAGGCCGGCACTCTACTGTGCACACTGCCATAGGTGGGAAACCATGATACCTCCCAATGTTGATTTTTGAGGTCCCTTCCCCAACCCATGTATCAAATGAGACCCCCATTAGCCCTAATGGCCTGCCTAACCCCTTGATCACTCAAGGTGGTCCCATGGCTAGTTATAGCCAGTACAAAACTCAACCAGCTCCGTTACCACCACAAATATTCGGTCCATAGCCCCCACTACCTTGTATAACCCCGGTCAATCAAGTGTTGGTAGAAGAAGTGCCCAACGACTGGGAGGAGACGGCGGATCCTGATCATGGACCTCACGATTACTACTCCTATGAGGAGGGAAGTGGCACCCTGATCCACTACCTCTCGCTAGAGGATTAGCAGGTTCCCATATTCTAGACTGCCGCCCCCATGAACGCAAGGGCGAGAAAACTAAACTCAATTGCTCGAAGACCCTCGCTCCAATGTTACACTTGCCAGGGTCCCCATAGAGCAAGCAAATGCCCCTACCGAGGTACTTCAAACCCTCCGGTGTTCTGTTTCAAATGCCAGGGCCCACAATTCTTAAAGGACTATCCATACAGGGATTGCACCCCTACCACTCCAACCACGACCAAACCCCATACCCTTGTGTGTGGGGTGTGGAACCAAGCATATGTTCCAGGGCTATCCCACGAGGAGACCAACCACCCCAATCCTCCCACCAAAGAGGACCAGCCTTCTGCTTAGCATCGAGCAAGGCCATGTGGCCGCAGTGCCCCTACAAGTCATCACGACGAGGATGCAAGCCAAGGAATTAGTCAAGGCAATGAGGAAGCTCACAAGGAAGGGTAAAGGATCCCTATCACCCGGCCCCGAGATTCCCCCACATCCCTTAACCCAATCTAAGAAGGCCATTTGAGTAGGTGATGGCTCTGAAAGCAATACATAAAAGATGCCCAGAAAGGCCAGTAGAGGTTCAGATACTATTCATCTAGCCCACTTGATGGGCCACCAAGGGGCGAAAGCACTCAAGGTGTCAAAGAGGGTGGAGGAAGAGGAACACCTTAGCTTCGAGCAGTCAGAAGCTCCAGATTTGATGCAGAAGATGTTCCAAGAAGACCCAATGTTGTAGAACCTCTAGGAGGAAGGAGACCTATATGGCTTCAAGGACATGTTGTTTCTGGGAGAAGAAGCTTCACAAGAACCCTGCGACAGTTTCGGGTTGGCTACCTTTCTATTGACAGAGGTGAAAATGTCGATCGCTTCCCTACTAAGAGCAAATCCCATCCTATGATGCAATCTATCCAATTGGATGAATAGACCTCTCTTACCTCTAGCCCCTGCCAGCCCTAAGCCCAACCAATCATCACCAGAAAAGGGGCAGAATCTACCTAAGGTTCCCATCAACAAGCTAGGCCAGTACTTTGAGGATGATGACACGAACGCCACTATCCCCATAGTTTATCAAAACCAAAAGGTTGAAGCCAGCCTAGATGGGGGAGCGAGAGTGAGTGTCTACACCAAGGAATGCTGGGTGAAATGGGGAAAACCCGCACTCGAGCAAACCCATCTGGTAGTAAAGTTAGCTGATGGGGGAACTACTGAACCCCTGGGAGTGCTTACTAGCATAAACATTAAGGTATTTGGATTCACATACCCCATCAGGTTCGTAGTCATGGACTTCACTTGACAATCGGGATATGAAGCTATCCTAGGCAGGCCCTTCTTGCAAATGTCCATACTCGTGCATGACTAGCATAATGATAAATCCACTTGCGGCACGAGGAGCAAACCATGAGAGTGGGCTTGCACACCTACACGGACACCTCTTTGCCTACAGAATCCGACACCACCTCTTGAGCCACCTCTGTAAAGCTATTCCAACCTTGTGACAAGGAAGAGGATGAGAAGGAGTTTGATGACTTCTGGTATGCACCTCTCCCGAGCCAGAATTCTTGTAGAACTGGATGCACATCTTGGCCAATATAGATGTCCTAGAAAGAGTAGGGTTTCAGATCACCACTCTAGAGGTCGAGGGTCTGACTCAGGTGGTTCCCCTAAGAATGTTTAACATGCTCAAACCCTGAGAGGTAAGCAAGGGAACCGTAAGGGTAAAACCAGATCTTCACTGGCTGTCCTATGTAGGTGCCACAACTGCTCAGCACGAGTTCTCCTCCGATTGGGGAAATCGGGCGAGTAAGGTAACCTCCCCTGTAGGTTCTATAAGCACAATGGAAGAGCCCCCTTCAGGTCCCAACCCAGCATGGCTAAGGCAAGCAAGGCTAAGGCCAAAAGGACCATTGCTTCGGTAGAAATAGAGGAGGAAACTGAAGAGAAAGAGGACCTATGATAGGTACCAGCCCATTACAAGGCCTACACAATTCAAGATCGTAAGATCTTATACCAACAAGCCAAAAGGTCTCAGGAAGACGGATGTTTTCAAGGGTATGATGGGCCAGCCCCAGTCAAGGAGGTAAACCTAGCCCCATAAGGGCAGGACCCCCAACCCGTATTTGTTGCAATGACCTCACCCCCAATGAGGAGAATGCCTTAATAGCTCTCCTACAAGAGTACAAGGGCTACATGGCCTAAAAGTACACTGACATGAAAGGGGTGCATGCCGCAATAGTGCAGCACAGAATTCCCATGCTAGATGATGCCAAGCTGGTACGTCAACACCCCTACCCTATGAATAATAAGAAATCTAGAAACTCATAGATGCAGGATTCATCTATGAGATTGAGCATACGGACTGGGCATCACCCATCATAATAGTCCTAAAGAAAAATGGAAAAATTAGAGTATGCGTGGATTTGAAAAAAGTTAATGCTGCCACTAGACATGACCACTACCCCTTGCCATTCACGGAACGTGTTCTAGAAAGAGTAGCTGGAAAGGAAGCGTATAGCTTCCTAGACGGATTTTCAAGTTACAACCAAGTGTCGATCCCCCGCAAGATCAACATAAGACTGCCATTGCAATCGAATGGGGTGCGTATGCAGCCAAGGTAATGAAATTCGGATTAACCAATGCCCCTGCTACCTTCCAATGATTGATGATCACGGTATTTAAAGAGTATTTGAGAGACTTTGTGGAAGTCTTCTTGGATGACATCTACGTGAACTTAGAGTGGGATGACCATCTGAAGTACCTAAGGCTTGTCCTCGAGAAATGCCACTTATATTGCATATCCCTCAATCCTCTTAAGTGCTAGTTTTGGGTCAAACATGGTGTTAGCCTAGGCCACATAGTGTCTCAGAATGGAATCTCTATAGACCATAATAAAATCAAACTCATCTTGGAGTCCCCCACCAATGCTAAGGGAGTCCAACGATTTACTGGCCACACAGGCTATTATAGGAGATTCATGTTGTTCTATGTGAACATAGCCTGCCCATTATACAAACGACTAGTATCCTTTGAGTGGACCGAGACGGTCATTGGTGAAAAGTACTCCAAGAAGAAGAAATTGGATGCCCTAGGAATAGTCTATCACTATGACCGTAAGAAGATTAAGGGCCGCCTCTAGTTCATAGCCATCCACAAGCCCGAGGTGGAAAGACTAGCAAGAGCCTTGCAATGGCTCACACAAGTCAAGCATACAGACCACCATCAGCCCGTCATGCCAAATATCCTGTTGCACATGTTGGAGCCCCAAGAGACCAATTGGGCTGACTACTTCTACAGCCAAATGAGGGATGACCTCAACACATACGGGAAATTAATCGGCAATCCCGTGCTATACATGCCAATTCTCTACTACTTTCTGTGTCATCATCCACCAGTCGACTTCGGGCTAGCTGAAAAATCCACCATAGGGCCAGTACAGAGAGAGCCCAAGGAGACAGAGATCAAGTCCAAGAGAGCGAGGACAACTCCCAGTACCACTCCGGCCATTCATGTGCAACTAGACCCCAGTCAGCTGCTCGCACAATATGAGGACCACTAGATGCAAGAATTCATGCGGCAACAACTGCGCCTCCAACAGGCGGATTCTCATAATAAAGACAAATGGGTTCAGGAGGAGCCCATCCTCATCGAAGACCTCTAGGGTGACAAAACACATTCCCCTAGGAGACCACATCCTTCACCACTGGCACGTCTTCCTCTCCATGGGCAGGACTAACAGAGGCCTTACAGTTTTGTAGCTCACCCCAATATAGGGCAGCAAGTGGCTATAGCCACATGTCGGCGGAGCAGTTATCACATGCGGACCTGATGGAATAGAACCTCTTTGAATCCATGGTGTAGTTCCCACGGGTTGCCCACACCATTTTGCAGAGGAGGTAGAAACAAGACTCACAACTCTCAGCTAGTCTCCTTCAAACATAGCTCTCTACACATGATAGCCAATCCCTAATGGTTGCAGCCCGAGATAGCTCTTACAAAGCTCAAAGACAACCTCGCCACAAGCAAATCCTTGGTCCAAATGCTCATGGACTAGGTTGATAAGGCTACTACTGCAGTGCCCACGTCGATCAACGCATCCACCCAGTATATATGCCAATGGAACGACGATGGACTTGGCCCAAATTCAGAGAACTCTTGCAAAAAGACCCAAATATGTTGTACAACTTTCCAAAGTACAACTTCCCCAAAGACATGACTCAAGAGGGATTTTGCTTCTGCCTCTAGTCATTCAATGACATGTACGGCTCAGTTCCAGATCCGACCATCGTAGCAGCAATACACTTTAACTGCCTCCTCCTCTTACTCCTCTGCGATCTCCCCGCCCACAGTCGCCCCTTTGACGACCGCCTCAACAATTTGAACAACTAGATTGTCTTCACTTTTGACATCGGTCCTACGTAGTTCCAGGACCTTCGCCTCTACCTCCGCATCTGCAATCTCCACGAAAATGACATCCACACATACGAGGACATGCACGCCACCCATTCTTGGAAGTATCTCTCATACCTCGCTCGCCTCACTCCACAATTGCTGGACTGCTACGCAATCCTACAGACAATACTAGTGCGATTGACCCGAGGATGGATAAGCAACAGGAAAGGGGACATGTTAACATCCACGGAGTACGATTACCGAATGCAGGGTAATCAGTGAGATTAGAGGTGTTCAAGATGCATGATCTACTTCAACAGACAAGCTCAAGGAGTTTGACCCCCAAATACCCTAAGGCCAGTGATTGCAAGCAATGTGCACATGGAAGGAGTATAGCTCAAACTCAAGGAGTTTGATCCCCAAATACCCAAAGTCCAAGGATTCCAGGCACAGGTTGTATGTTCCAACTAACACCCAAGACCAAAGATTGCAGGCAATTTCAAGTCTACGTCCATGGAAATGGCCATGCCAACAAAAATAGCCATGAAAGAAATCACGAGTTTGATCCCCAAATATCCTGACGTAAAAGCGTCCAGGCAACATGCAGGGTTGCCGTTGAGTGTCTCGTAGAAGCTAAGCCTCACTACTCTAGGTTTTGAGCTGCGTTCATGGGGTTCGAGCCCTGAATGGCTTAAGGCATGAGGGCACTCAAGGAGTTTGAGCCCCAAATCACCTAAGCCTAGGAGGCACGAGGCTAACACAAGCGCTATTTGGGAACTGGTTAGGACCACCTCCTAATTCCAGGATTGTTGTCCCAATTGCTTTAATATGGTTAGCACAAGTGCTACTTCCACCAGTAGGGAGAGATGGAAAGAATAGTAATATGCCTTGGCACCCTATGGGCCCAAGAGCCTTTGGTTGTAAAGAGAAGGAGAGTGCTAAAAAGGAAAAGGGTTGGCCCTCCCTTCAAAACGTGAATTGTATAAAAGGCCAAAGAGTTGACTTTCATCTTCATTGTTGTTTGCACAAGTTTGACTACAAGCTCCCTCTTCTCTTCCAAGAGAGTGTTTTGGGTGTTCCCATGTTTCCATTGTAGTGCCCTTGTGTCTGCCACTCCATCCCCCTTTACTCTCCTCTTCCCTTGTCCTTCTCCCTCCCTTCTCCCCTCTCTTCTCGCTTCTTCCCCTTCCCCCTTTCTTGCGTGGAGACACGTTGCAACAATCCGGAGGCCTCTTGAGTGACACTTGCAAACGACTCCTACCTTTCATTGCTTCCACAAGGAGTAGCTTGCAGTGGAGGCTCCATTGGCATCTCTTCAACATCCCCACGACACGTGAGTCACCACTGAGACCCACATAGAATCTTAGTAAGAAAGCAATAGAAGTGAGCCCTTGGGTAATAGTGCCAGTACATGCATGTTCATTGTGTGGAATAAACCCATTCTCCTAGTTCTGTCACCTGTCTCTCTTCGTGCTACATTGCCTAGCAAACTCTCTCTCTTCTCTCTCTCTCTCTCTCTCTCTCTCTCTCTCTCTCTCTCTCTCTCTCTCTCTCTCTCGCTCGCTCGCTCGCTCACTCGCTCTCTCTCTCTCCCCCCTCTCTCCCTCTCCCCCTCTCCCTCTCTCTCTTTCTCCCTCTCCCCCCCCCCTTCTCTCTCTCTCTCTCTCTCTCTCTCTCTCTCTCTCTCTCTCTCTCTCTCTCTCTCTCTCTCTCTTTGAGTGAGATCATCATTGGGGAGGATTCCATTGAGGTTGCCCACCTTGAGAGAGAGTCTTATTCAAATACAATACAATCATTCTCCACTTGGGTAGCCAATTTTTAGAGTTGCTCATACGTGGTCATTTGTGGAAGGGTCTACCAAATCTTTTGTTGACTAGGAGGTGGTAGTACTCTCATGATCCAAGCTTCATTTAATGAGTATTGGGCCCAAATGGTAACCAAGCTACAAGAAGTTTTACTCTCATGGCCAACTCTATCATTGTCTTTATTGGGCACAACTTGACCAAAGTGAGTTCTTACTTAATGAAGTCATCAAAGTTGTCCACTCAAAAAGTCCTCAAGAAAGCTTCCTTGAGATGATTCCAAGTGACAAATTGTGCAACCACAAATTGATTATACCCCTTGTCGACACCTTCCTCTAAATGGAGGGAAAGAGTACAAGACAAGTATCCCGTCATTCCAATTTGCATTGCATACAAGAATGTTCAAACATGATCATTAGCATCCTCTATCAAAGCACCTTTAAAATTGGGAGCCTTGATAGCAACCTTTGTAAGAAGCTAAGGTAATAATCTACATGCTTAAGGGTATATTAAATTCACTCATGAAGAGAAGGTAAGCTTTTTCTACAAGAAATAATTAAGGACCCATATGTAAGTCAAGGTATGATTATTACCAATATATTGTTATGCCATAGGCATGATGCCTTTGTCCACATGTTGACTTTAAAACGCACATATCTCCCATTTTGGTACAATTGAGAACAATGAGCTACCTCACACGTATCTCTCTTTATCCTCATATACAATCTTGATATAACTCTCTTATGTGGTATACAAATGTATAAGCTAGGAAACATAGGTTGCTAGGTCTATTAGGTATGTTGTTGAATGCTTTATGCATGTTAAAAAATCCAAAGCATTGAGCCACTTAAAATCGCTCGGGTTGATCATATGGGCATGTAAGGGGGAGTACTCTTGGATGGAAAGGTTGAAGTCTACAATAGCCACCATTTCGTACTCTATTGCACTTGTGATTGGATTGCTTCGTCCTTTTTGTAGGAAGTGAAGTGAGGAGGGTTCACATTTCGATTATTAAGTAATGAATAAAAGGTGGACTTCAAATGCTCACGAGATCTTATTAATTTTGGGGTAAAATTTGTGGACAAATTTTCATCTTGTAAATTAAGCATATTTGACACTTGAGCTAAGGTTGATCCGATTGCTTTGCCACTTGGCCCAAATGACCCACTTGTCCATATGCAAAGCAGCAGAAAGCAAGTCAATTATATCCCAAAGGGTAGGTGAGGTAGGAGTTTTGTGAGTTTTTTTCTTTGTGATTGTGTTTTCATTTTCAAAAGTGGCATGTCAAAGGGTTGGCTTTTCTAATGTTTCGGCTAGTGGACCTATTTCAAAACTGTTCTAGGTGGAGAAGCGACACAAGTGAGCCATGTGAAGGCTAGAAAATTGAGAGGTTTAGAAGGGCATGTAATAAGATGCGAGTCAAACACGTTAAGGAGTTCTAGAAGAAGGAATTAGTCTTTGGGAGGAGAGAAAAATATGAGGAAAATTGCGCACAGGATACCAAACTTCTTGTCACCGTACATGTTTTGCTTTCCCTTCATATACATGTTTTGCTTTCTTCAACGTCTTCAACGTCGCCCACTTTCTCCTTACATCTACCGCCATGCCTCCCTCCGTTTCCTTCGACATCCCCGTCAATGTTTCCGTCCAAAAGCTCTGGCTCGTTCTAGTCAAAGAATCCCCCACGCATTACCCCGAGTTTTTGCCTGCAGAACACCCAGCTACCGTCGAATGCTCCGAAGCCAAAACGGGCGCTATCCGTATCATCGAGTCAGCCTCCGGTACCCCTCCCAGCTCCGCCTCCAAAACTTTCACCAAGGTAGCAATGGGAGCCTTGTCTAATTCGCAGCCTCTTGATGCTTTTTTTGCAGGAGACGGCTCTTACATAAAGGAGCAGTTCGAAGAGGTCGACGAGGCCAACTATTCAACCACTGCAAAGATAATTGAAGCGAAGGGGACGGCGCAGGTGTTCGTGGGTCGAACGTACAAGATCAAGTTCAGCCCAGGGGATGACGAATGCAGCACAATCGCAAGCTGGGATGTTGAGTTGGAGGAGAATGCAGGGGAGAGCGAAGCCGAAAAGAGCAAGGAGAGGATCAGAAGATTCATGGAGCGAGTAGAGGCCTACGTTTTAGCCAACGACATTATTGTTGAGTGAATTTGAGGGCAAGTCCTGAAAAGCGTGAAGCTCGATACGAGCACGCATCACAGAGCTATAGTGTGTGTGCTTATTAAACAATTATGTACTAAGAGTGTGAGGAAGACGAAGATACCTTCCTCATTCTCATTGGGTTAAATAGGAATGAAAAAGGCAAAATGCGTTCTACATTTTTCATCATGCTTAGGGGTTAGACAGCCCTCAGGCTAGAGTTTGATTCTCATAAGGAAAAAGGAGACCTTTCTAAAATTTCATGTGATTTAGACGTCGGTGTAGCCGAAAGGATAAATGTGGTTCGCCTCCATCCTAAGGGTATTTAACAATTGCTTATGGATACTAAAAGTTCTTTGGCCAACCAATAAAGGGTTCGAGAGGGATCATGCACGTTCAAAAGAGGGATCATGCACGTTCAAAATAAATTCCAAAGGAATCATATCCCTGTGTTTATCAGGCTTCATACTCATAACCATCACGTATTAAAATATTACACCTTTAAAACACATTCCGAATGAATCATATTCGTTTGTTTATTTATGACCTTTTGAATAATGGCAAGCCGATGGTAGAACCAAGGCATGTGGGGGTTCTCTCTCTCTCTCTCTCTCTCTCTCTCTCTCTCTCTCTCCTTCTCCTCCCCCAATTTCACCTCTCTAATCTATTTTGCCTCCCCCCCTATCATAATACAAGATCAATCATTGCGAAACTCATCAAGTCATTGAATTGTCGAACACAAACACATAAAATCTAAAGGTCCTTATGTACAAAGTGGTCATAACCGTTTTGTGTGCTTAATAGATCAATCTAGACTAATAAATGTGCGCACGTGCATGTTTAGATATATAATCCCATCAATAAATGAGCTATATAATTAATTCCATCAATTGGATTAAAAAGTTATATATGGGACAAGGGAAGAGATTTGAGACAACTAAGTTGAAAATTATAATAAAATGAGATATTTTTATAGAGTTTGCATTTTTTTGACAAAATTGAGAATTTTTACTAATATTGAGTTTTCAAAAAAAAAACCACAAGATTGGTAAAAAAAGTGTCCAATCCATTAGGTAGTCCAGGTTCGGAGGTCGGGGTCCACTTACCATGTACAATGCTAAGAGGCGATAGAGGCCCTAGTTGTGAAAAGAGGCTAATGTGAGTAACTAAGAGTCGAAAGAGAGACATGAAGAAAAGCAAACGAGAGGAAGCAAGTCCAAACTGAGCGGTAGAGGTCATGAAGGAGGTTTGCAAAAGCTAGAGCGGTTGTGAATGAAAGAGAGAAAAGAGATATTTTTTGTGAACATTGATTTATTATGTACACAAAGATTTCAATGACGAAGATATCAATTTTAATAGAATGTAAAGATTTCAAAACTCTTTATGTTCTCAAAATGTGCAAAGCCCAATATATACAAATCTATATATTAACAATTGTTGGCACAAGCCCAATATAAGAGAGCCAAAGGAAGTGAGTATGAGAAGAGAGCCTATTCATTCTACAAGGCCAGGGCATAAGAATTGAGGGTATTATTTAGGTGCAACTAAAAGGAAATCTGCCATATATTTTCTCACTGCTTCATCCATATTGGCAAAAAGTCCATACAAGGTTGTCAAAATTATGCCATGACGGTCTGATTTGTATATATGTGACATGTTCATCTCACATGGGAAAGCCCCTTGCCATTAAAATCAATATACAATTATAGAAATACACCCATCATGGAGATGTAGAGCTAATACCTTTTGGGTTCTTGCGGATACAGTAGGGATTGCACAAGTGTTGACCTAAAAGAACAAGGAAGAGAGGCATCGGACTAAAACAATAGAAGACAAAGTAAGGAAATGAACCTACATAGAGCCAATACCTTTTGGGTTCTTGTGGATATAATAGGGATTGCACAAGGGTTGACCTAAAGGAACAAGGAAGAGAGGCATGGGCCTAAAATAATAGAACACAAAATAGGGGAATGAACCTATATCATACATGTGTGCAAGGATCTACATTGTCATGACAAGAACTTAGAAGAGTAGGCCTAGAGCCTGGAAGACAAGGGTGAGCTAAAGATGAGGGCAAAGCTGAACACAAGGGGTGCATCTTGAAGATGAGGGTGGAGCTTGAAGATGAGGGAGAGCTAGAGAATGAGTGTGGCAAAAAAAAGTTTTTGAATTGCATTCAAAGTCCTAGTTAACTCCTAGTGGGTCAGTGCCCATCATGATTGTAGTATACAAACCATTAGGGACTCTAACATAAATCATTACTCAAAATTAAATTGTAATTCATGAGAGAATCATTGTGGACCACCAAGCTTCCATGCATGCATACGATCCATGTGGAATCCTTATTGTTTACATCATATTTTGAGACATATCCTTTCACATTTATGTGCCATGCTTGTAATGCAAAGGAGCCTAGTCTAGATTCACTCACCACCATGGCCTTACGCTACATTACTTGGAACCCTTGTGGACCACCTTGCTTGTGTATTACCATGAATCCTTGTGAACCACTGGGTTTGTGGACCATTTGACTTGTATAAATGCATGCATTACATGCAGTCAATACGCTTATTATCATCATATTTTGAGCCATCTCCTTTCAATTAACGCACATGCTTTCTTTGAAGTAGCCAAATGGCTCACGTAGCCAACACGGTGCCTGATGAGAAGAAAATTGTCCATTGTTCTAGACACTTATTCAAGTCTCCCATTCCAAGTGGACATTATCCATGTCATTTTCTAGAGTTCAATTCATCCTCACATTCATGCTAGCATGTAATTCAAACCAACACACTAGCCCATGTCCTCCAATGTGGTGGCTAGAATTAGACAAGTCCTCCATTGCAACAACCCACCTCAAGTATTGTGGTGGACCCCAGCTACATCTAGTTGTCCATCTAATGGATTGATTGGCATATGCATGATTGTGTAGTATCAATGGATGTTCTTCTTGGGGTATTTCATGAAAGTGTTGAAAGGGTTTGTGAGGAAAAAGGCATGACCGAAAGGCAACATGGAGAAGGTTTGTGGTACAAGAATTGATGTCTTATGTCAGATAGTTTCTCATGCACTGAATCCCTCTAGACCTCAACTTTGGGATGATAGGGATGATCCAGGAGGTTGACAGAAGCACAAGGGAAAGGCATGAAGAGAAAGATGATTGCTGATTGGAGTTAAAGATAAACACAATTTGTCTTTATAATTATGAGGGAATGGAGAAATGAATTGAAACATACAAAGTGGCAAAAATAAAATGAGAGGAAGTTAGAAGAGATTTTTAGAAGAAGTAATAGAGGGGCTAAGTATACAAAAGACTTGTCAGCTTCTTGTATGCTAAAGGTTTCACACACAATTTCCATGCAATACAGTATGAAAACTGACAACGTATTTTATCACAACGAGGCATGGGAAAACTTGCAAGTACGAAAGAATGTAGTTTAGAATAGGCAGTTTCAATACTATGTTTTGCTTTGTGTGTGTGTGTGTGTGTGTTTGTCCTATCAAACATCTATCCTACTATAATATTGGACCAGTTTTCAATGTCAAAGTAAATCAATTTCAAACATCTACTATTGCCCTTTTTAAACACCTAGTGAGAGTAGTCCATTAATAACCAACCTGTCAATACCACATAAGTGAGAATAATCCATATCATACCATTCCTCTTAACAAGGTGTCAAAGTGAGACTCAATTATTATACTCACATTTATGTCAGTACGTTGCAGAAAGTACAACAATATTGATGCCTAGTCTCCACTAGAGTTCAATCTTATCTAGCAGTACTTGGAGAAAATCCGCTGTAGAGAGCTCCTCAAAGTTGCCAACACCGTGTCTTCATGCCTTAGATTTTCTAATGCAAACCTGATGGAGAGGTATGCTGACTCACCTGGCACCATCACAACAAAAATGAAAGTTAGGACAATACATTTTTGAAGTGGTAGCCAGGCTTTAATGCCAACACACAGTGTTATCCCTATCACTCAATCAAGATTAGCATTAATAAAATCTTGGCATCCTTGAAGCAGTTGGCATTTATAACATTAAAGAAGTGTTTATAAAATGGTTGATGATTCCAAGTAAAGAAATGTTTATAAAATGCTAGAGTAATCCAAGGAATAACTCGAAGTCTTAAGTGAATCATAAAATTGTGTGTTTCAACCAAGTCCAAGGGAATGTCCAAGGTCAAAAAATCCAATTAAAACCTCACTGTACGTATAGCTTCCCTTGATCTCCTGTTGGGAGTTTCCAATTCTCTTGTTTGGATTTTCTATTTCTCAACATTACAATTAACTCTAAGTACACATCAAAGTCAGGTAAAGTTCATGAGAGGGTCAACAGTTAGCATTTTATAATGAATAACCACTTAGCAAATGTTCTAAGAGAAATTCCCCAAGGAGTGCTAATGGGAACCTCAAAATAATGACCCTTAAAACTTGCCCATGGAGAATGGCATAAAGCAAACAAGTAAGATGTACAAGGAGTTAATGACCAAGAGACCATAGTTACATATCCTCACAAAGGAAATTTTCCAACATTGCCAAGAAATCATAAGATCATACCCTTAGTAATTTCTCTATTAGAAGAAGGTTCCCCATGAAACCCTTAAAGATATATCACTATATCAAGGAGGATTAATGAAGACACTCCTTTTGCATTAGCCTAGCTCATGGGTAATCAATGAAAATGCTCCTTTCTATTAGGCTAGCCAATGTGCCACCTTTTCTGCAAGAACCATAGAAAGTGCATCCCTGCATAAAATGCATACAAGGGTGCCTAACAAATAAAGGGACTATCCAAGGTTATCCTAATGCAATCCTAATGCAGTAGAAACTGAGTGGCAAATGGCCCAAAGGGTCTCCATTCAAAGATTATATAGGAAGACTCCATCTTTTTCTATTCTAAGTCTTAAACAAAACATAGATTTCTACCTCATATGCCTGCTATGCCATTAGCCATTTCTCAATATTCAATGATGAGGATGCACCTCTATTTAATCAAACCATTAAAAAATACTTGAACATACTTATACATACTTTTATAAGATAAAAAGCATCCTTATTAAACATAGTCCTCCCAAAATCCATGGTTTGAGCTACAAAATGCTCTGGGCGACCTGAAATGCAGTGGAGGCAGAGTATTATCACGATATAAATGTCGCAATAGTTTACATGATATGTAGCAAGTGTAGCTCTATCCCCAAGGTGCTAGCCTAGCTCCTATTCTCTGACAAATAGAAAATCGTAATTCAGCATGGGGCACTCCTGGTTCCCTAGCGCAATGTATAGTATGTTCTAATGCTCTTGAATGCTTCCAAGAAACAAACACAGAGAGCATTGCCAACACAGAGATGACCCAAACACGGAGAGTGTTAAGAAACAAGCATCACTCCCTCCCATAAGTCTTCCAATGGGAGCTTGATGGTCATATTTTCAAATGACCTACGTGATGAGCTCGCCTCCACTGATATAAACTCTCCCACACAGTCTGATAGCTTTGTATATAGGTGATAACCATGAAATCGTCTAGTGGTAGGCAGTCTTCCACTAAAATCTGAGTCGCAAGGGAGTTCCTAGGTAATAGTGGGTGACTTATAGACCAGGCGTGAACAGTAGTAAGCCAGCAGCCAAGAATTGCACCTGGAAGTCGTTCATGGTCCATCCATTTTCACACCGTCAGACCATCCTGGTAGAAGAAGAACGTGAGAGTGAGACCACCATGAGCGCTAGCTTGAGTCCATCACTGTAGGTAGCACACAACCCTCAGTTTTTTACTCATGCGGACACCCTTCTAGCTCTTCTTCCAAAAAAAAATTCTCCTCCAAGTCACGAGTAAAGCGTGGCACTACACCATTCTTTCAAAGAGCAAGGATTGGTACCTTGCTGGGTATCCTCCTCCATATCTCACAAAAATAAAGTGTCAAGGATTGGTACCTTGGTGGGTATCCTCCTCCATATCTCGAGTCTTGAGAATGTGTCCACCCAAACTAGGGGAAGGGGGGAATATGTACTTCCCAATGTACTTTGTAAGCAATTAAGTGAGTGGTTGTAGTGGGATTATCATGTAGTCCAAGGGATGTCTCATATGGGAGTGACATGATACAGGGAAAAATCCCTAGGGCCAAAGCATCGCACCTCCTCCTTCATGATCTCCCATCTTCTAATACACAAATTATAATACATTACTATATATAAGTAAAAGAGTGTGATTATGTTACAATAATAAACAACATTTTCAAGTACTAGAGGATGCAATAACCTCCAAGGAACCGAGTGTGTTTCTGTGGGGCATCATTTACTTTATGAAAGAATCCACTATGATTTCCTTGTCCATCAGTATCTCGACAAGCCTGAATCACACAAGGGTCCCTAAAGGGATGTATGTGTGTGTGTGTGTGTGTAATACATGTGCAAACCAATTCTCTATTATGTTGAACTTAAAATCAACATATTGATTTAATACAAACCAAATTCTAGGCATTACTTTGTAAAATAATATAATGCTTTAAATTGTCATGTGATATTTCAATCGATTTGTGAATTTCTTTTTTAGTACTATCTTTAAAGAAATCTAAATATCAATGGAAATAATGCTCTTGATGTAAATACCCTAGTATAATCATCAAACTTTGTGAAATTTGTCATCCTTAATTGAAGGAGAGATACTAACCTACCACCATCCAACATAGCATTTTGTTAGAACAATGCATGTTAAGGAAGGTTTAGAGCGTGTCCCTCCAGTTGTTATCCATGTCACAAAACTAAGTAAAACAAAACTTCACAATTAATGATGTTATATCTAGCGTACATCTGTTCAAATTTTGTCTTGTCATTTGTTTTGAAATTGCAATGAAATATTACTCCGTCTGCCCAATTATATGTACCTTGTCCAATTGCCATTTTGTTGTTTAGTTTGAAGTAGAATTTGTTGAAGACTGTAGTTGTCATCCTTGGTCAAGATGTATTTCCCAATATGACAACACATCTCTTTCTTAGTAAATGATTAAAGTTCCAATCCATTAATTGCTCATGTTATATCATGGCTATGTGCTATAATCAATTACTTCTTGACGTGTAAGACATGTATTGAAAATCAAGGAAAAGAAATCTAACATATAAAAGAAAGGCTAAGCTTTTTACACACACACACACACACACACATATCTATCTATATATTTATATATAAGGCTATATATATGTATATATACATTTATATTTAAAATAAAAGCATGAAGAGTATTTCTATCGACCAATAATAACAAAGACAAATTTATAAACTATTAAAATGATAACTCTGTACGATGATCCTAATTGCTTACTTAAACTTGACCATATAGAAATATAAAGAATCCTAAACTTATATACTTAGCATTACCAAAGCATTAGTAAACATGGACTATGCTCCCATATCAAAAGAGAACCAAGAAGAGTCACACTCCAAAGACCAATCCCAGAGAATGAAAGAAACCTTAAAGAAAAGTCTCAAGTCTATCCATGTTAGCGCTTAGATTTTAACTTAATACCAAAGGCATAGATGAGCACTTTTTAGAAAAACTTCTTTCCAATAACTAAGACTATATATATATATATATATATATATATGCACACATGTGCATGTGCATACATGTGTGTGTGTGCGCGCATGCACGTATGTGCATGTGTGCATGTGTGTGTGTGTGTGTGCTTGTTATCACTTTACCTAGGAATATAGACAACCATATGGATTCTTAGATAATTAAAAAAACAATTTAGCCACAAGTGAAGTTTAAGTCACAAGTGGAGTAAGGAGCGAATGAGTGCATGGGTTAAGAAGGGATTAGAGGAGGTATGGGATGATTAGTGGGCTTGGTATGTGGGGTGGTTAAAAAGAAAGTGTAAAGGGAAGATTTCATGGGGGTACATAAAAGAATAATTCATAGTTAGGAAAGTATTCATGTGTGTGTGTGTGTGTGTGTGTAAAGAAATAAGTGTCTTTGTGTGTGAGATACATTTAGTAATCTTTTTTTTTTCGTGTGTGTGTGTGTGTATGTGGCCCACCCCCAACCCAGAGGGTAAGACCACATGGTGGGGAGTAAGGCCACTGTGTGGAACTTACTCCCCATCTACTAATAATAAGTGAATCTATATGATAAGTGTCAAAATGAAAAAATAATATGCATGAACTACTTCTGCAAAATAGATATAAAAGTTAGTAAAAAATAAGGTGGATCACAACATGACTAGGGATTATCCATGCTGAAGAATTATCCAATGGATGTGAATAAATTGTATGGCACTAGCCCACCAACCAAAGGCTAGTTGGGAAATCAAAGAGTGTATTTAGATTAAAAAGTCCCATCAATAATTGAGCCATACAATTAATTCCATAAATTGAATAAAAAGTTAAAAAAGGGAAACATATAAGGGAAAAATGTTTGAGACATCTAAGTTGAAAAATGCAACTAGAGTTTCCAAAAATTTTGATCAAAATTAAGAACTTTTACTAATATTGAGTTTGACAAACATAATATTGAAAAAAGGTATCGAATCCTCAGGCAATCTAGGTTCCGAGGTCAAGGTCCACTTACCTACCACCATCCAAACAAACTAGGTGTTAGAACATCATAGTTACGTTTGGGTAGATAGGTAATGCCTATTTTCTCCCACTTGTTATCGCTTTACCTAGGAATATAGACAACCATATGAATTCTTAGATAACTAAAAAAACAATTTAGCCACAAGTGGAGTAAGGAGCCACAAGTAGTAAGGAGTGAATGAGTGCATGGGTTAAGGAGGGATTAGAGGAGGTATGAGACGATTAGTGGGCTTGGTATGTGGGGTGGTTTGAAAGGAAATGTAAAAGGAAGATTTCACGGGAGTACATAAAAGAATAATTCATAGTTAGGAAAGTATTCATGTATGTGTGTGTGTGTGTGTGTGTGTGTGTGTAATTAAATATCTTTATTTAAGACAAAGTATAACTAACTCTATATATTATATATATATATATATATATATATATAATCACAACCATCTATAACTAACTAAAAGGATCAAAATCACATCGCATAAAAATGTTTAAAAAACACTCGAGAACTAAAGAGGAAACTTCTATAAACTTAAATGATTTAATAACCTTCTCTTTGCTACACCTTGAAAGCAACTAATCAACCGCTAATGAAATTGATCGACCTCCAAAGGCTAACCCATGACAAAAGATTAAAAAATCGAACCTCTTTTATTAATGAAGAGGGAAATGCAAGTTAATCTAATTTTTTTTAAAAAAAGAACAATCAATGTGTGTGTGTGTGTGTACACACACACACACACTTTTACTCCTGGAGATTCACATCTAAAAAAGTATTTAACCATTTAAGAAATCTTACACCTATAGAGTGCTATAAAAGTCTATAAAGAGATAAGCATATATATAATAAAGATAGAAACTTCAAACCAACAATATGTCAATATAAATATATAAATAAAAGCACCATTAAAACTAAAACTCTTCCAAAAACTACTTTATATATATGTGTGTGTGTGTGTGTGTGTGTGTGTGTGTGTGTGTGCAATCCTTGCATAATTTGTACCGGTTAGCCAAAGATGTAGAAACAAGTTTTGCATATATATATATATATATATACATATACATATACATCTACATATACATATACATATATATACATATACATACATACATACATACACATATATATGTATGTATGTATGTATATGTATATGTATATGTATATGTATATGTATATGTATATGTATATGTATATGTATATATATATATATATATATATATGTATGTATGTATATGCATGTATATATGTATGTATGTATGTCTATATGTAAGTATGTATGAATGTAGAGAGAGAGAGAGAGAGAGAGAGAGAGAGACAAAGCTTTAATTTTTTTCTTAAATGTTTCCTTAACTTCTTCCTTTATGTAGTTGGATGGCCTTTAGTTTCTAAGGTTTGCTTTTGGTTATAATACAAATATATATGTGCATGCGCGCATGCGTGCACGTGTGTGCAAAGCTTTGATTTTTTTCTTAAAAGTTTCCTTAACTTCTTCCTTTATGTAGTTGGACGGCCTTTATTTTCTAAGGTTTGCTCTTGATATTTTACTTAACTATGTGTGTCTGTTGCATTGTCTTTTCTACTTGATGGCAGCCTCTGGGATATTGCGTTAGCATCGGACGACATACATTCCGCGAGCATTTGGTTGAGCTGTCCATCAAGAAAAGATTAATAGCATTTTTAAACGCATTGTATTCTACCTCTTGAACGATTCAGTGGACTTGTGTTTAAGCTTATCGAACTCCTCATATAGTTTCGCCAACAAAACTATAGTTTCTCTGCTTCTAGTGAACTTGCAAACTCTAGTTTTAAATGGCCTCCGGTGTAGTTTCACCAGTGAAACTATAGTTTTACTACTTCTAGCAAACTCAACATGAGATGTTTCTTGTTACCTCCCACATAGTTTCGCCAGCGAAACTATAGTTTTGCTACTTCTTGTTACCTCCCACATAGTTTCGCCAGCAAAACTATAGTTTGAACTCCAAATGAAATGGTCTCCAATAGTGTTTCGCCAGTGAAACTATGATGTCTCTACTTTTTGCTACCACCTTCAATCCATTAACCTTCTTGAGCTCTATTATTTCATTAGATCTAATGATGGCATCATGTCCATGATTTTTCTCTCCCAACTATTCCATCCTTTGGTATGATTGTTTTTAGAGTAAAAATTATACTAGGGATACACACCCATTTAAGGCCTCTTCAGCAAAGGTATCCTAAAGATGATGTTTTCCATTGTTTAAAGTAAAGTACTGACATTGTGATATTTTTCATTGCTCAAAACATTGGGCATGGCATTTCAAAATATTATATGATTGAGAGCCCTAATTCGGCCTTTATTCCTTTGGGCATTGGATACTACTCGGTGCATCTAGTACTTGTCAATCTCAAAGAGTCATTAGCCTTAGCATGATTTGGAATTGTTAAAGATGCAACACTAATGACTGTTGCCTACACGATCTATTAACATAATTGATTAGAACACACATAGCATACATCCCTTTAGTGCTATTCTAAATGGTAAAAAAAATGCCCATAGTGTACTACTAAAATTTTGTCGTCGAAACTGTAAGAGATATAAGCAACAGCTCCCATCTATTCTTGAAACTTGCTAGTGTAGTGAAATTGACAAACCCTCCATCCAAGCTTCCGTCAGTACCTCCCATCCATTCTTTGAGCTAGTTGCATCTGCTAATATAGTTTCGCCAGCGAAACTAATTTGTAGTGGTACTTTTTCGTGTGCATTAGTCTTGGAAAGCTCAACCTTGAGTAACATGACTTTTATGACTCCCCATCCTCTCCATCCTAGAGAAAGTTTCAATGAATGATAAATGGGGTGCCAAGTTGAGTGCTTGGAACGTGGACGGCAGTCAGACTGAATGTTGTGAATTGATTATATGAGTAGATTCTCGTGAATTGGTGGTTACAAGGACTTGTGTGCTTGGGATGTGGCGGTGGCAATGAATGTGGTTATATTATGAGTTTGATCTTCTAGTTGATTTAGTATCAAAGAACAATGATGGCCTCTTTCTATGCTTTTGCACTGCAAGTGCAGAGTTGGTCAGTATAGAGTTCGAAACGAGATGAGTGCGTGAACTATATTTGCTCACATGCTTACACATAGAATATTCAAACTCGGCTACTCACTTGTGCCTCATTTGCTAGCAATAGATCTCAACATTGGTAATGACTAATTTTCCTTTCACTTGAAGGAAGGGAGACCGTGTTCCACAAGTTCCATGGATTTTGCAATTGTGTCCAATGACAATAGGTCGAAGACACTGCAGGTTGCAACAACTAATGGTGTTGCACGCATTAGTAGGGAATACCTTCACTTAGCATTTGGACTTTCACTGAGCTCAATCTCTTTGCATCAACTACTTGATAGCAAGTGTGACGACTTGTTCTTCGAGGTTCCCTTTGTAGGTGAGGAGTCCTTGTTTCATCTTGACACTCAGTTTGGAACCACCTTCATTGCTAGAGGTGTAAAGCTTTTGACAAGAATCAGTAAGGAAGTGTCAGATAAAAAACAAGTAGATGAACAATCCGATAAGACCATGAGTTTGGTTCCTCTCTTGAAAAACCTTCCTTCAAGAAGTGCACTCAAAAAAGCTATGGAAATTGTAACAACAATACAAGAAGTTGATGCACTTCTAGTAAAGTATGATGGCAATATTTTTTTTGAGCTTCCCACTTCGGACCTCCCTAACCGTGCTGAGGGACAGAAAGCAAATACGACTGCCATGTTTGGATGGATGATATAACAAGTAATATGACAAGATTTGATGGTTTAGTTAGAATTCGAAGATGTGGTGGGCATCTGCAATGCAAAAATATATTTTGTCCTCACTTAGAGAGAACCAAAGAGGCCAATGAGAAGCATTGGCAAGGGAGACTTTCACGAGTGTGTCCTCAAAGATCATATGTTGGCGAAAATAGTACTCTTAAGTGTTTGCATTGTGGAGCTCGTCCTTTCTACGAGCAAGAGTGCCCATGTAGGCTATTCTTATGTTACCCACACCCCAAGGGTGATACACAATTTAAGAGGTGTGTTATACACTCAGGGTATCATTTGCATCCTGTTGGTGAAGGAAGTTCTAGAGGTGCTATGAAGGAAGTCAAGGTTAGGTTGACTAAGCTCATACAAAGAGATGGGATGGGAAGACCTAAAGCCTTGCAAAAAACTTTAGCAAAAAAAAAAATATTGGATGCCATTGTTCAAGATGATCCGAAAGCCATAAGTGATGTTGAATTGACATCATTACTAGAGAAGATTACTCCAACTTTGGACAAGAGAAGGTATGTGCATACTTGTCCTTTTAATGTGATTAAAAGTACTCAAGTTTTTATGAAAAATAAGTAATGGGATTTTGATGCTACATGTTCTTAACTGTAGGCTTGCACGTTGGAAAAGGGAGGCTCAAATTGAAAGTGGATCCTTTGCAGATGGCTATGATGCTCTTTAACAACTGAAAAGAAAGTGTGTATATGATTATTTTCGAAGCATGGTGTTCTCTAGACAACTTGAATTTCTTCATTTTCGAAGCATGGTGTTTTCAAGATGTCTACCAAGGGACGTGGTAGTGGTGTTGATCTAGTGAACAAGATGAGGCCAGGTGGAGAGTTAGGATCGTGCTGGGTTTGCTTTGATTTTCTCAAGCGTATGCATGATTGGAATACAATGGCATGCCATGTTTACAACCCTTTTGTTTAAGAGCTACAAACTATTGCTATTGGGGATTTCAAGGTTGAGGATACAGAAGCCCAGATCCTTTTTTGGGAACTATTAAATAGAGTCATGGAGAAGGAGGGATTCCCAAAGCCTCAATTTAAAGGGTTTATGGCTAATGAGGCACAAGCAAATTGGCATGCAATTAGAATGGTATTCAATGGTGATGCCAATAAGGTGCTCGGAGAAAAAGAGAGATCTTGCTTATTTCCTCGCGAGCAAAGGTTGGAAAACCATGCTAAGTTCCTTCCATCATTTGATCGTGAGGAGTTCAAGCTAAGGTGTAGACAGTGGAAGAATGCTCCATCTCAAGAAGCTGCAGACATTGAGTTGAAAAACCTCCGTTCGTGGTTCAAGCATCATGCACATAAGAAGGACATCTCCATTTTAGAAACATGGATTATGTGGTGGCATGCAAGAGTGGCTCATTGGGAAGAATACATTCTCAAGGTAGGTCTATTGTTATTTCATTCACAACTTTATTGTTTTTTGTTTATTGGAAACTAATCTATGCTGTGACATAGGGCATGGAGGGATCTGACCAGTTTTTAGTTCCTAGAGCCAACCTTGCAGAGTCAGTCCATGGAAGTTGGTTGGCATCGAATGATGGAGTGAAATATGTCACACTAAAAAATGCTTGAGAGATGGATATGATGAGTGCTTTGCTGCAAACTGCAAGATACACAGAATATCTAAAGGGACTACACTTGGGTTGTGGACCTAGTTTGGAAAAGCTATCTCGAAGGCACTCTTATGGGGACATAGGGAGCAACTCATGCAAGTTCATTGATCTCAGTAATGAGGTGGCTAGCAAGGTGGATGCAACTATTGGAGGTCAAGATTGTATGGGTGATTTGAAGACTGTGAGAAGGAAGCGGTCAAAATCTCTCTCAAAAGCAATGTATGCAAATGATTCACATCATCCAGAATACGAGTATGTAAATCAGCCAAGAAAGAGAAAACAAAATACCACACCAATCTTGAAAACAAATCAATATGCTGAAGACACAAGACTATGAGGGATATAAGAAGAACTAATGCATGTAGTGAGGTGAGGTGTCAAGGATACTTAGAGGACAAAGGAATCAAATGCCACAAATTGATAGATCACAAGGGTAGGACGGGAAAGAGAGGTGTTCCTGCACCTAGCTTTTTTGGGAGAATCAACACCAAAGCAGGCATTCGAAGACATTTGTAGGGATAACATGGACCACACATGGACACCATCAAATTGCATTGAAGGAAAACCACCTGAGGTGCCGAGGGAGTGGCATATTGAGAAGGGGACAAGCTTGGATGAGGAAGAAATGAGGTTATTAGTAGTTGGAGGATTTAGATTAAAAAAGCAATGCACTAGGGCCAAATCTACTGATTTAACAGGTAGACCAAGCACAAGGGATGGCATGGTTGTGGAATGGGTAACTAAGGTGACATGTGAAATGAGAACAAGGATAGCTAAGTCTATTTCCTTGGAATGTGTTGTTCACAATGTTAATATAGCTATCCCTAGATTGCATGTGGAGTACCTAGTTTCCACTCTAGGATCATGTAGAAAAGGGAGCAAGTACAATGTTGTGGTTTCAGTGTTTCCTTCATGCACATGTCTGGACTTTATGGGCCATTCTCAAGGGCAAAACAGATATATCCCATGCAAACATCTGTATTACATTTATATGCAATACTTGGGTCTAGATGAGAAAATACACATGTTCATTCACCAATCTGCGCTAAGTAGGCAAGAACTCTACCAAGCTCTACCTGCTTGCTGAGAAGGGCGTTTATCTCTACTTGTGGTTATATCAAAGGAACTTGCATAGGTGCATACAAATATTGTATGACCATAGAAGCTTGTGTTGACTTTTTGGGTGCATTTTGGTAGTCATTTGCTTGACACAATATAGCTATATGTATGTAAACAGTATTTTATTGCCCACAGCTTCTTTAAGAGTTGTATATGAACAATGTATTACTTACCACACTATAGGCTTTGGTGACCTTTTGGTGTGTTTGAATGGTCCTTTTATAGAAATCTATCCATGTCTCTCAATTCAACCTTCCTGAGATTCTAGACCATTTGACTATAAATTGTTTGGAAGAAATATTATTTTTACTTTATTTTTTTGCACATGATGTTTATTGAAAAAATATATATATTGAAGGCATCAAATTAGACTTGATTAAAGGTCCACTACTCAGATCGCTCGTACGTTTTTGCTCGAAAAATGCTCATCCCCGAAGGAAAGGATGTTGGGGATGCCTTATATACTATATTCATTGGCAACCTATTGAAGCTACATTGTCAACTCAACCTCTTACGTATTACCTATCAAAGAATTGGTTAGACAACATCAATTTGAGAACCATGACAAATAGCTAAAGTTTCTTGAATTTAAAAACTTGGACAAAGTATGTTGGAGAAGTTTCTTGAATTTGAAAATTGTGACAAATATAATGGGAAAAAATTCCTAAATTAGAGGACTATGGTAAAGACTTGTTTGAGATTTTGGATCATAAATGACACTTATTGCATGTAAACACTTATTACATTACATGCTATCCTTACTGTTCCTTCAAATTTTCAAACAAAAAACTACTAAATTTTATTGAATTTGAAAACTATGACAATGTTTTTTTTTGCAAAAAAGAGTTTATCATGTATTGTATAGCAACAAAAAGAGGGAGCAGCCTCCTGAAAAGGTAGGCATTTACAAAGCATTCACTAAAAGTTTCGAGCACCAAGTGCATCGGTATGAAATTTTCCTTGTTACTATCTAAAATTGTAAAAGCGGCTCTAATTAAATCTTCAAGCTCCTGATGTGAGAATCCCATACCTCTAGTTCTCTTGTAAACTAGATTATTTCTATATTTCCAAATATGCTGAATGACTATCGCTATTACCATCTACAAACCTCCAGCAAAACTTCGTTCAAGGGATGCCCATCCACAAGTAGAGCCTGTTTTGAACGTGGAAAAAATAACAATTAGATTTGATCCAGCCATTTCAGAACTCCCATCCATATTGGATGGACAACTGCACAGGAGCTGCACACTCCCACAATATATGAAAATATGTTTCCTTCTTAGTCCTACACATCACGTAGAGCCTCCGTAGAGCAAAGAGACTCTGGGGTTCCGCTTGGCTATCCTAAACATGCAGAGTGGAGAGACTTTGGGATTCCATTGGCTATCCTAGATTTGATAGGAATTTTCCCAACCAACTCTTTCCATAGCAACACATTGCACTTATAAAAAGGAATGGCTTTCCACAACCTCACTCTATCCCTAGGTGCTTTATCAATCCATTGACTACGTGCCAAAAATGCAATCCATGGCCCTGAGATATCCTTATCCATCCTTCAAACTATAGTCCGACGTACCAGTTGCATTCACAAATCCTTTGAGATCCCCAACGTCTCTCAGGACAAAACTTGTTGGCAAGTCATCTTTCATGTTTGTCACCAAAATTTGTGTGATCCTTTTTTCTCCTCCCATTAGTTTATACTCATTCTCTAATTCTTCCATACACATCCACCTCCCTCTATCAGAATCCCAAATATCTTTAAAAGTCTACAAATCTTTAGCACACAATTTTTTTGCATACTAAGTAGCTATCAGCAAATGGCCCATAGCCATCTTTATATGCCCAATCAACCATCCAAATTGATATGCTCAGTGAGGCATCTCCATGAAAAGATCTGATACTCGACCATGTGGTATTAGGAAAAATGTCTTCCCATCCTTGAATCGATCTCGTCAACAATTCAGTTGAGGTATTTTAACATGTTGATCACACAAAACAATGTCTTGCCAAGGTCCTCTTACCCCATGAGGTCCATTTCTACTTATCTCGAGTCTTGACAACACAGCCTAGGGTTGGTGACACCACAACTTTAGAAACCACTTAACATACAATTTCTTACAATTCTATCTCATTCCTTCTAAACCTATCCCCCCTTCAGTCTGTTTTGTCACAACTAGGTTCCAATGCAAAGCGTGCCATTGTTTTTCCAAAGAAAACCCTGCATCAATCGATTAATACATACACAGCAAAAGATGACATTATATGTTTTGCTAGCACAATTCTTCTCGCAATCAAGATCTTAGTATATCTCCACTTCTTAAATTTCATAGTAAATTTACTTAAAGACCACTTCTTAAATTTACTCAAAGACCACTCAAATTTATCTCTCCACTTCTTAAATTTATTCAAAGACCACTCAAATTTATCTTTCAATGACACAACCATTCCAATAGTGTATCCTAAGTATCTCATTACTTCCCTTGCTTTGCACCACTTAAAAGCAAATTTAGACGGCCAGCTTGGAGTATCATCCCAACCTAACCACAATACCGTAATCTTGTTCTCATTGATTGTTGGATCTGAAACCACTACAAAGTCCTCAAATATTATGTTATTTTCATTGCCCAAGAGAACACTTGTAGTATTGTCTACAAAGAACTGCATGCAAAATGATAATCCATCGAGCAATACAATCCTTTAGTGCATCCAATAGGGCAACACAATTCCTTAGTGCATCTAATACTCTAGTGATAACATAATTGACATAGTATCCAATCCTTGAGTGCATCCAATACTCTGGTTATAATATAATTAACATAGTAATGGCTCTGTAACTATTGTAAACATCAATGGGGCTAATGGGCATCCCCGCCTTATGGAATGTTGCAAGGCAAAAGGCCTAAAGAGATAATCATTCAAGGCCATCCTAGCATAGGCATTTGAGAATAGTACATGTGTCATACTATAAAATCCCTTCCCAAGCCCTACCATAGGCTTTTTTAAGGTCCAAGTTCAATAAATAAACCTCTCATTTTGCAAGATTGCATGATCTATAGCCAATAGCACATTCAACATAGCATCATCAATATTTCTCCCATCGAGAAACTAACTCTATTGACCATAGCTTTTTTATAAATGCAATTCAGCATCAACAACAATGGTCTCCAATGCCTCGACAAGCATCTATTTTGATTTTTTGGAACAAGATTTAGTATACCTATATTGAGGCTTTGAGGCATCATTCCTACTCTAAAACACCAATTGATCAAGTCTGTTATATCATCTCCACAAACTTCCTAGTTGTGTTGATAGAATTCAATGGGTATGCCATTAGGGCCAAAAGTCTTGCCCTTGGCCATAGCAAAGATTGTAAATTGGATTTCTACCTTAGTAAAGAGTCTTTGTAACTGAATGGCCTCCTATGGCAATGCACTCCATTGCAAATTGCTCAAAAAGGCAACTAGTCTGCTTTTATGATTGTCACTTCTAGCCTAGATTCAATAATGCTTGATAGATGTTCAACAATCACTTCTACAACTTTGAATCCATCATGCATAGGCACATTGTCTTTGTTCATTACCATTGAAATGTCTTCTTTGAGCTTTTTATCCCTTACAGCCTTAAAGAAGAAGGTTGACTGGCAATCTTCATCTTGCAGCCATTTTAGACCAACTGAATTGTTGCAGTAGCAAGTCTGGTATGGTCCAATGGCCTAAAAAATAGCCCAACTTCACTCAACATTGGAGATATTGTGGGATCCAAGGGGCTGTCAACACTTGCCAACAATAAACGGCTCCTTACCCAATTGGCCTCTCTTTCTTGTCTTCTCATTTTTGTAGCTCTAAGTTGACAAAATCCTTATCAATCTTTGTAACTTTCTTAATACATGCATTCCACAGCACAATTGGTTGAGAGTGCGAACTAGCTTCCCCTCCCAAACATGTTGGACTATGTCATCAAATTTCTTAAGACCTAAGAAGGTCATATTTAATGTAAACGGTATAGGTCCCCTGACAGTTTGCTGCTAAATCAAAGCTTACATACAACGAAAAATGATCCGAAGATAGTTCTTTTGTTAGTTTTCCTAAATTTGAGAACTATGCCAAAATAAAGTCCTTATTATGTATATTAACTTTCAAGATGATCAATATATGCATCCAACCTCTCTAGCCACTCTTTCTACCACATCACCCAGTTCATTGCATTTAATCTTTCTCTACCCCCCCTAACTTTATAAGGGAAAAAGCTTTTGTAGCATATTTTAATCTCATGCCACTTAATCTAAGAACCATAAGAGAAGCAACACCACAACTTCCTCTTCCCAATCCATACATGAAGGAAAAAGCAATCACAATGCATTTTCCATCTCACAATCTGGAGACTAGAATGAGAAGTGACACCATGGCATACTCTTCCCAACAAATACACCCATAGACTTAACAAGTCACCATCACAATGCATTTCCCTCTTCACACCATCACACGGTGTGAAGATAAAATAATGCCTCTATGTGTAGCCTTACTACTAGTGGCTTTCATTCAAATGACAAGGCCAATGTATGCATTGATATGGGTGTCAACCAAGGGGTGCCACCTTCCTTTACATTATTTAGCCTTATTTATTAATAAACTATATGAGTAGCTAAGGGCACATTGTGGAGTAAAGGCCCAAATCCCAGCCTATATCATTTTTTTCTTGCTATACACAAATGATGTAGTCTATTGCAAGAGATAAAGTTGGTTTGCACCAAAGACAGGCACATTGTGGAGTAGAGGCCCAAATCCCAACCTATACCATTTTCTTGCTATACACATATGATGTAGTCTATTGCAAGAGATAAAGTTGGCTTGCACCAAAGACATGTGATCCCTTAAGGTTGTTTGGCTAGTTTCTACCTTGTAAGTAAGTGAACATTACCAAGCCTTGACCATTGGGACAAAATGCAAGTAAGGTGCAAACAAGATATTGTCATCAAAGAGCTTGTAACACAAAACTCCTTAGCAAAGAGGAGATGGCATGAACAAATGGAGAAGATGACCTTCCACAAAGCAAAAAATAAATCCAACTTTGGTTTTGTTCTAAATTTTAAAACTATGATAAAATAAAGTCCTTATTATATACCTCAAGACCATCAATATATGCATCCAACCTGTCTAGCCCCTCTTTTTCCCACATGACCCAGTTCATTGCATCTACTCTTCCTCTACCCCCCCCTAACTTTATAAGGGAAAAAGCTTCTGTAGCACATTTTAATCTTATGACACTTAATACAAGAAAAAGAAGAGAAGCAATACCACAACTTTTGAAAAAAGCAATCGGAATGCATTTTTCCATCTTGTAATCTGAAGATTAGAATGAGAAGTGACACCATGGCATACTCCTCCCAACAAATACACCCTTGGACTTAACAAGTCACCATCACTATCCATTTCCCCCTTCACACACTCACAATGCATTTCTCTCTTCACATAATCACACGATGTGAAGATAAAACAATGCCACCATGCATAGCCTTGACCAGCTTGATCAAGTTATTCTAGGTGGCTTTGATTCACATGAAAAGACCAATATACACATTGATATGGGTGTCAACCAAGGGTGCCCCCTCTCCTTTACATTATTTAGCCTTATTTATTAACAAACTAAATGAGCAGCTAAGGGCACATTGTGGAGTAGGGCCCCAAATCCCAACCTATACTATTCTTTTCTTGCTATACCCAGATGATGTAGTTTTATTTGCAAGACAACAGATAAAAGTGGTTTGCACCAAAGACATGTGGATGCCTTAAGGTTGTTTGGCTATTTTTCTAGCTTGTAATTGAACCTTGTAATTGAACATTACCAAGAACCAAACCTTGACCATTGAGACAAAATGCAAATAAGGTGTAACAAGGCATTGCCATCAAAGATCTTGTAACATAAAATTTCTAGCAAAGATGAGATGGCATGAACAAAGGGAGAAGATGACCTTCCACAAAGCATAGAATGAATCCAATGTTTGGTTTACGAGAAGCAAGAGTGTCCCAATGAGAACATCTCCACCTAAAAAAATGCCTAACATGCAAACTAAAGATCAACTCTCCTATTGACAAGATATGAAGAGGGGAGAGGAGAAGAGTGGAGATGAGGAGAGAGGGCACAACTAGAGAGCGCACCACAAATGACTAATTGTAGAGTAGATTTAGTTGATATCTGGCCGTGTGAGAGCACACCATAAATGACTAACTGTACACTAGATTTAGTTGAAAATGTAGAATATATACAAACCCATTTAGGGTTAAGGTTAGGGCATCTAAGCCTTTCCTTTATAGCACTCTATAAGTGTTAGTGCTATTCGCATGTAATCACATGATGTTGAGTGTGATCTTTCAACACCTTCCCTCAAGATCAACATCATGAAGTAGGCCTTCCCTCAAGATGGTGATTCTAGGGAATCAAAGAAGGACTGAGCATTACATTCCATCATAGCCCTTTAATGGGAATGTCCTTCCTCTATGTCAAACCAAGAGCTTGTTGGTGTTTCTCAAAAAGCTCTTTACCGAGTGGTGTGGTAAATATGTTTGCAACATTCTCTTTGGTATCACAATGCTGCAATGTGATGTCACCAAGGAACACTCTTTCTCTGATGAAGTGCTCTCTGACATCAATGTGCTTTGTCCTGGAGTGATATACTAGATTCTTGGCCAATGCTTGAGCCGATTGATCATCATAGTATATTGTTGTTGGCTTTGACTCATCAAAGTAATTCGTTTTTAACAATAGTCTTCTGAGCCATATAGACTGACATGCACTTATAGTGAGTGCTCCATATTTTGCTTCAGTAGAAGACGAAGAAATAGTTGGCTATTTGTTTGACAACCATGATATAGCACCTTGACCAAGGAAAAATGCATATCCCTATGTGGATCTCCTGGTCTCATGATCTCCGTCATAGTTACTGTCACAGTATCCATGCAACAGTGGATGACTTCCTCTATATTCTATCCCAAACTGTCTTGTACGTCTAATGTATCTCAAGACTCTTTTGGCTGCATTCCAGTGAGAGTGTTTTGGATTTGCCATAAACTGTGCTAGTGAACTTACTATATAACAAATATCTAGCCATGTCATAGGTATATAAGAGATCCGATGAGCTGCCTGTAGTACCTGTCATTGATTGTAGGCTTTTTTGAATATTTTGTAAGTTTCAAACTCTGTTCCATGGGAGTGGCTGCAATCTTGCAATCTGCCATATGAAACTTCTTTAGGAGACTGTCAACATATTTGAGCTCACTCATGAAGGTGTTGTCTGAATTTCTCCGGAAGTCAATACCAAGACAATAGTGCATAAGTCCAAGAGCTTTCATGTCAAACTCTACAGCAGATAAGTCTTGTTTCAATTTCTTGATGAAGCTATCCTTGCTTCCAGTCACAATCAGATCATCTATGTACAAAAGTGCAATAGTAATGTCTTCCCCTTGAACGTTGTAGTAGAGAGTATGATCTACATTGGACTTCATGTATCCCAAATCAGCAAAATGCTTGTCGATTTTGATGTACCTAACTTTGATCTTTCTGCCTGTTTGGTTTTCTACCATTCTTGAAATCTGAAAAAGACTTCAGATTTCGCTTTCAGAAAGTAGACCCAACAATATCTGCTATAGTTGTTGATGAAAGTGAAGTAGTAAAGTGAACCATTGATGATGTGGGTTTGGGCATAACCCCATACATCTGTATGAATCAAATCAAGAATACCTCGTGCTCGAGAGGTGCTTCTACCAAAGTTGGTTCGCTTTTGTTTGTCGAAGTAGCATGCTTCGCAATCTTTTTCAAGAAGCTATAGCTTTGGAATCCCAGTTGCCATATTCTGATGACTGAGATCTAACAACTCTTGAAATTGACATGACCATATCTCTTGTGCCATTTTGCAAATAGTGGCATCTGTTGCGGTTGAGCTGACATGGCATGCAAATATGGTATTGTAGCTAGCATTTTGTACAAGCATCCTTCCTTGAAACCTTTTCCTACTAGCTAAAATCTTCTAGGTTTTTCTCTGATAGTACATTCATCTCCATCAAAGATGAATCGGTAGTTGTCTTCCATCATTTGACCTACTGACAAGAGGTTCTTCCTAAGTTTTGAAACATAGAGTATATCTTTCACCAATCCTTTCATACCAGTGAAATTGTTCATAGGGATAATGTCTGTCCCTTGAACTGGATTCGGTGTATTATCTGCTGTGTAGATGATGTTCTTTTGACCTTCTAATGGTTTCAACTTTGTGAACCATTCCTAATGATTTGTCATATGAGATGATGCACGACTATTGATGTACCAAGGATCTTGATCTGCTTGGTCGACTTGATAGCTGAAATCCTCTTTTGGATTGCAATCAATGTCTAGGTACATTGTATTAGTATTCTGCATTTCCTCATTTGCAAGAAACATATTCCCATGTTCATTTGCAAAATGACTGTGACTAGAATGCCCACCATGATGATTTCCTCTTTCGTGAAAATTCCCTCAATTGCTACTGGATTGACTGCCTTGATCATACAGTTTCTTGTAGCAATCTCTTTCATAGTGTCCAAACTTATGACAGTAGTGGCACTGGATGTTTGACACGTTGATGGATGCATTCCCTCATCCTTGGAATCTTCCTCGATTGGAATGATTTCCTCTTTGCTGATTCTGATGTTGTTGAGGATGATGCTGATGCCAATGCTGACTTTGCTGATGACTTTATTGCTGATGATTACCACTTCTCTAGAATGATCTACCTCTGCCTCTACTTTTGTCTGAAGCTGTGAATGCCTGATCATTAGAATGACCTTAGCGTACATGAATGGCCTGAGTCCTGAGTTCTTCACCAAGTAAGACTGATTGAAGTTCTTCCAATATCAAAATTTGCCGTTCCAATGACAGTACTCTGGACTAGATTCTTGTATCCCTCTCCTTTTTTAATTCAGGATGACTTGAACCATTTCTACTGCATTCATTGTCTCTCCTGTTGCTTCAAGTTGATTATCGTAGTCTTTGATCCTGAGTACGTAAGCATGACTAGTTTCGCTGCTATTGCGGAAACTCTCATTGATTTGGTTTCTCAGTGTGAGAATCTTGGAAGTGTTCTTGGACTCGTAGAGAGCTGCGAACATATCCAATGCTTCTTTCGATGTCTTGATGGTGTTGAGTTGTCTAGCATGACATCCTGCACATTCTACTTGATCAAATGACATGCATACTTCTCTTTCGTATCCCATTCTGCCTATGCTTGGGCAATGGCAAGATCTGCTATAGGTGGAGAGACTGCTGGTGTAGCTGGAGATCCTGCTGCTAGTGCTGTGACAATAGGTGGAGTAGAGCTACTACTAGCTGGACCATCTAATGGTCTAGGTGTAGATCCATCGACATACTCCCATTTGTCCTAAAGTACAAGAATGGTCTCCATTCGGTATTTCCATGTGCTATAATTGGAGTTGTCTAGCTTAGTAGATGCCTCTAGATTGAGGTTGTTAGTCGTAGACATATTGCAAGAAATGTACTCAAAGTGTTGTGAAAATCACTGTCTGAATCATCTGCAAAACATTGATTGTAGCAAGTGAAATCTGAATTGTCAGTGAAGGTAGAACTGCAATATATAATCCAATCTGAATTACAAGGCTTGTGGCAAATGATGCCGATAATAGTGAAGAGGCTTTACAAAGTTGAAATAAAGTGCACAATGCTGTGAAGTAGCCGAATAGGCTTTACAATGATGGCATGTGTGTGTGAAATCCAATCATGTGCTATTTGCCCACTGATGAATCAGCAATGCCTTTGAACACTCTGAAGTCTACTCACTGAGCTGATGAACGTCAGGTTTCAGGTAATGTGATGATGTGAAACTGTATGTGAGCGTAGGGACTGCCGAGTAGAAACTAGTCGAGGACTTTGGGCATGGCTTAGATTGGAAACTTGGAGAAAGTCAAAGTGTCTCCTCTATGGTGATCTAGTCTACTCTGATCTAGATGTATACCAACTGTCGATTGATGAAAGAACAACAAACAATTTCTTTTCTTTGGTTCTTTTTATGTGTTGGGTCAGATGCATCGATGTAGAGGCTGATATGCGTGTAGGAAATGGATTTGTTGGTGAGGCTCAAAAGTGAGTGATACTTGCACCAAAATGTGCGCATGATGTGACGAGTGCTTAGAGCACAAAAAATAAATCGTTTCACCTTCTTGTAGCACCCTCAAATTCTTCCTGGATCAAGAGATATGACTTGATCTAGGTGGAGGGGCAAAAAAGGGTGCAAATGTGCTCATTGATGTGGCACTCAGAGTCACATGTAGTGGTGATGTGGCATTGTGCTTAGCAAGAGGTGTGCCAGTGGAGCACTATGGTGATGTGGGAAGTAGGTGCACATGCAGTGACTGTGTGTGCCTAGCAGGAGGTCACTGTGCTTGACAAGGGGGCGCTGCCACATGGCACTACTGAGGTGGCTTTATCTGGTCAACTATTGACTGGTCAATTGTTGATTGGTCAATTGTTGACTTGTCAATTATTGATTGATGAGGTGGCTCATCTACCATGTGTCAGTTGAGTTGGCAGAAAGATGATATGGCAGAAGGTTGACAAAACCTTATCCTTAGGTGGCCCTCACCCTTGGAGCCTTGTTGTGGTTAGGTAGGTGCCACGTGTCCTTATCCTCTGCACAACCCCAGGGTTAGATGAACTTAACCATGGTTAACTCCTATCCTCCATGTGTCTTTTCTGAGACCTTGGAGAAGAGATGGCAATTTCGTCCGTCGATGGCATCACTCGTGGAGGCTGGGAGACGGCTTGCAGAAGAGTTTGTTGCAGAAGCAGTAGTTGATGAAGCCAGGTCCGTGAGCTTTAGAGACAATTGAGGAGGTGTTGTGTTTGCGAGAAGAAGCTCTGTGGTGGTCGAAGGTGGCGGCAGCATTTTGATGCACGTGGGCTACGAGTTGCAGTAGATTGGAGCTATGGAGAGCATTGCTCAGAGCTTCTACTGCTACGAGTCTGAGGATGGCTATGGCTGTTAGAGGAGGTGCTCCTGGTCGGTGCGCTGTGAAAGAGCGTGTCCAGTTGCTATAGGGCGTTGGAGCTACCTTCGTTGGATCTACGGGAGCTTGAGTCGCAAAGAAAGCGCTTTGTTGCTTGTGCTTGTGTGTAGGAGCTCGTTGCAGAGCCACGGGTAGGTAGGCCCTTGCTGGCATTGGCTAAGGTTGGCCGTGTGTATTGCTCTGTCGAAGCCAGCTATTGAAGCAATGAAGGTTGGTGATTTGCTGCCAGGATTTGCTGGGAGCCTTCAACATTGACAGGAAGTGTGCATCGTTGGAGCCTTTGCATGGGCTTAAGGCAATGGAGCTGCGAGTGGCTGTTGTAGATAGGAGTTAATTTTGCTGAAGGTGTGGTTGTTTTCTTTGAGTAGGAGTCGCCTGTGAGCTAGGGAGCCATGGAGGTCGACCGTGGAGGCTTGAGTTAGAGTCAATGTGTTTGCAGCTAGAGCCTTGAAGCCATAGCTTTGTCGACATGTGCTTGTAGATTTGAGAGTGCATCTATTGCAGAAGACCAACGTCAAAGGGAAGAGAGCTTCTCACAAAGCAACCTTCCAAACCAACCTTACACATAAATCTCTCATTCACTAAGGAAATCTTTCTCTCACAAACTAAGAAATATCTCATAAATTTTTTAAATGAAGCTATCTCTCTCACAATGGGAACACGAAAATTTCATAAGAACTCTCTCAATGAATTCTCACGACAGAAATGGATGAATAAGAACCCACAAATCTCTCTCTCACTCAATGGACGGAATTGTATGACGGAAATTTCTTTCAATGCGGAAGTTCTCTCAATGGAAGAGAGCACTCAATCTCTTGAATCTCTCTTGCTCTCACAAGAAGGATGGTGCCTCAGTGGAAGGCAGAACCATGCTCTGATAGCATGACAAAATATGAAGAGGGGAGAGGAGAAGAATGGAGATGAGGAGAGAGGGCACAGCTAGAGAGCACACCACAAATGACTAACGTACACTAAATTTAGTTGAAAATGTAAAATATATACAAACCCATTTAGGGTTAGGGTTAGGGCATCTAACCCTTTCCTTTATAGCATTCTATAAGTGCTAGTGCTATTCACATGTAATCACATGATGTTGAGTGTGATCTCTCAACACCTATTTGAGGAAAAAATGGTACTTGGGAGACACCACAAGACAATAGAGCCTATAAATTATATCCATCCATCAACACATATTATTATGCTTTTATTATTAGTGATATATGTATTTGACCTATAACTATTTGGATGCATCAATCCCTCCATAAATACTCGAAATTTTATGGTACATGTTTGATAATTGTTACTATTTTAACTTGACAATACCATCCCTATAGTTAGCTCTTTGATTTTAACTTGTCAATACCATCCCTATTTTAACTTGACAATAACATCCCTATAGTTAGCACTTTGATTTTCACTACTACGCATGTTCTTACCTGTTATCCTATTACAATGTAGAAGCTCTATTGTTTGATTTTCTTTGGTCAAAGTATTCTTATGCCATTTGTACTTGTTTCTTTGTCATTATCGTGGTGGGTAGTACTATAGTGATTATAAAGTATTTGATAGTTTATGAAGATGCCATTAATAATTCAATTGTTAATACTCTTCAACACTAGTATAGTATCACCAATACTATTATTACTATTCCTTTGCTAATCTCCCTAACTGTAATGAAAAAAAGAACAATTAATAATATTTTTATTAAATTTACCCTTGTCTTATAGCTCACATGCAATCGTTCAGTTACACTAATGTCATCAGAGTAACATTCATCTTGTCTGTAATGCTATGATTCTTATAAATGCCCACAAAATTAATATTGCTTCTTTTTTTGGGTACCATTTTGGCTTTTGTAGGTATAGCTTCTTACCACCAATGCTAACAACTAGCGTTATTGTAGTCATTGTTGTTACTACCTATATAGTACTTGCAAGATGGAGTATCTATGGAAATAATAGTGCATAAGAACTTATGGCACAAGTGTGATGATTTACTATTCTTTTTTTGGGTACCATATTTACTTTTGTAGGTATAGCTTCTTAACACTAATGCTAAAAATTAGCATTATTGTAGTCATTGTTGTTACTACCTATATAGTATTTGCAATATGGAGTATCTATGGAAATAGATACTCCATATTAGCATTATTGTTACTATATATATAGTACTTGCAATATGGAGTATCTATGGAAATAATAGTGCATAAGAACTTATGGCACAAGTGTGATGATTAACTATTCTTTTTTTGGGTACCATTTTGGCTTTTGTAGGTATAGCTTGTTAACACTAATGCTAACAATTAGCATTATTGTAGTCATTGTTGTTGGAGAATCTATGGAAATAGCAATGCATAAAAACTAATGGTACAATTGTGATGATTATGATTCTTTGTTTGTCAATAATTTTGCAATTTTAAAACTTGAATTTTACTACTAATAATGTTGTTAATACTTCTCCTTTACATTTGTATTATTATGGCCAACATACTATTGTCTAGTGGGTGTTTGTGTCCACACAGAAAGGTAGTCTATCTATTACATACACTTGTTCTTTTTCTTTTATAGTTCAAACAATTTGTTACTTGCACTTGCTCTTTTTCTATTATTATAGTTAAAGCTAGTAAGTAAAAACATAAAGAGTTCAAAACTTTACTATTAGTCCCTTATTTTTTTTCTCTATTATTTTTATATTATTTTTCTCTGAAACCTATGTATATTTTTCAATTTGCTATTGATCTATACATAGTAAATTAGTTTTTAAAAAATACGAATAGTTTTTTGTGTGTAAAGACTTATGCACTATTGTTGATACTTTATTCTTATTATCAATACAGTTAGGTATAATGTATTTTTGAAAATATTATGTTGTCATGATCTCTAACTTTACTAGATAAGTATATATCTTATGATTTAGAAGTATTATTTTTCACTTCTTAAATTTGAGGAGTACTTTTTCCTTTGTGAAGTCCTATGTTTAATCAAATCCTTGATGTAGAGTCTATTTTGAGATGCAAGCTACCACCATTCTAGGTATTTTGAGGAGTACTTTATCCTCTTTGAAGTACCATGTGCAATCAAATTATTGATGTAGAGTTCTATTCCCCGATGCAAGCTACCACCATGCCAAGGATGCATGAGTTGCCTACATCATGTAACACTAGCTAGTGCCAGATATTTAGGTTATTGGAGACCTTCTTTGAGAGGCTTTATCATATCACATTCCCCCCCAAGAAATTGTGAGCATGGACTTTCGATTTGATAACTGCAAAGGACTTTCGAGATGCACGTATGTAATTCAATTTATTGTCAACATAGAGTGTGAGATGGAGAGACTCCAAAGAGTAGACTTTATGCGCAATAAAATAGCACAATAAATATCTTCAAATTGCAATGCGAATTTTCGGACCCTAGATCATGGCAGATGCAATTCTCGTAAGGACTTGAGCGATGGCGTGCTCAACATGAGGGTGTGTGGTAAACGATGAGGCCAACGGAACACTAGGTCAAGGGAGGTGCATGCATATTCTAGTGTGTGTGTGTGGCAAACCATTGAGCGAAAAGCCAAGACGGGAGGGTCCCCTAGACAATGATGGATGAGACTTTAAAGGTAACAAATTGATGAGTAAATGAAGACCAAACGTCAACCATTAGAGGTTTGACTAATTTGTATCGTTCCTAATTTATCAGATTTCGCCTTCCTTTCTTCCTTAACCTCTTATCCTTCCAATTTTATCACATGTCTCACCTTTCGTCGCTCATAAGCCATCCACTTCCCGACTGCGAATCAGCCTCTCTTCTCCCCTTCTTCATTTCATCGATCTCCTCTTCCCTCAAGCTCCTCCATTTCATCGGTCGTCAGGCTTTTTCGATCTCCGCAAACCCTCCACGAGCTGACGCTCTCCCCCTTCTTACAGAATTCTCCCGATTTTGGAGCTCGCGTGAGTGGCCGCTTCTCTTGATATCTCTTTCAAAGCTCCTTCTTCAACTTTAGTGCACCTTTGGCGGTGGACACCTCTAGCTTCAGAAGCTCGGAGGCGCATGTTAGTACTGTGAGCCGGTCAGTCCCCTGTTGATACAGGGGACCCCGGCCACACCAGGAGAACATCTCGGAACTGCCGAGCAAAAATGGAATTCAAAGTTTATTCGCTACCTGACGAGATGACTAAAGAGACAGGAAATTTAGATCAGCTTCGTTCCGAGACCAGACAGACAGCTAAGTTCCAGGGTGAGTTCCGTATGGAACAGCCTGTATGTGACGGCACAAATCCAGGCTATTTTGCGTATCAAAAGTTAAGGAAAGTCCTCGTTTCTCCTGGTATGGCTTCGGATGAGCCTTTCAGTACCTTTTATTGTCCACTGACAGGAGATATTATGAAGGATCCAGTAATGACTTCTAGCAATCACACTTATGATCGGCACGCCATTCAGCATTGGTTCGATGAGGGGCACTTTGCCGATCCTTGTACCAACCAGACACTCGTTGATTTATCGCTGACATCAAATAGGTATCTTCAACAGACTATCAATGAATGGAGAGAGAGAAAATGTTTAGGCCAGATTTTGAAGGCAAAAGACAGAATCCAGTGTCCAGATGAGGCAGAACGACTTCAAGTCCTTCAAGAGCTTTCAAACACGTGTGAGAAGATGCCTTGTGCCAAGGATTGGATAAGCTTTGAAGGTCTAGTGCCTCAGATCATACAATGTTTGAAGTTTCGAAGCTATGATGTCAAGGAAAAAACATTTGCGTTGTTGAGAGTACTGGTCACTGATCATGAGGATAACAAGGTGAATTTTAATGCAGTTATTCTCTCACCCATCCGTCAATTTATTGATCGTTTCCACGACCTTGATAAACTAGTCTCTCCATAAGTGTTTATACAAGGTTCATTCAGGTCGTACAGGCTTTAAAAAGAAAATGTTGTTTCGTTGTCTCATGCTTCAGAAAGCTGTGACTGTGGGGGGATGCCTGGAATTGGCTACTGGCAGCTTGCTGCGTGAGCCACCTCTTCTTCAAGCAGCAGAGCTTTTGAGAGAATTAGTAAAGAGCCAGGCCGTTCGCATACAGCTAGCCCAGCAACTAGTGGCACTTGTAGCATGTGTTTTGACTGTGAAAGATGCTGCTATTAAGCAGATCGTCAAATTTATTCTTGAGCAGCTTTCAGATACTGATGAAACTGTGAAGAAGATTGCACAGGCGAATTGGTACCCTCCACTTATTGAACGCCTCTGTAAAGGTGAAGTCCTTCTTCTCAGCTGAGCCAGTTTGTTTGCTAGTGTGCGTAGTCCTACCTGCCAATCGATTTTTGCAATGCATGTTGCTCCCCCTCTGAATGCCGTGCCTTGTTTGTGCGACCGGGAAAAGTAGAAAACCAAGAGATGACGGGTGTTTCCATAATTTGATCCCAGTTAATCCTCTACTTACTCTAGTGGTCTAGCTTTTGCTTGACTAAGTATGCAATCTCAATGGTAGCTCTATATGTGAAGCCGTACAGAATAATGCCACGCTTCTATTTGTAAGCAATACTTGAAAAAAGTTGAGGTTTCTGTAATAGGACCCCTATTTGGTGCCTCGTGTAATTTTTCTTTCTTGTGTTCAACAGCAAGACTGTAGCTCTATAGAAACTTTAATCTGCTCCCTCGTGGCAGAAATAGCTAGAAAGTAACAAGCGATTGGCTGGTACCTGTGTTCAGTTTCGACAAAGCTCTTGGCAAGTGCTTGACAGCATATTGAATAGTTATCAAGAACAACATACAATTGGGTCCCGTAGTTTTTTGTTCTATATGTTAGAAGACGTATAGCTTACTCTCCATTTAAAACTACATTTTCTTAAGTTGACTTAAAATTCCATTTTGTCTCGTTCTAGACAATTCCTAATTGTCGTTCATCATGTATCCTGGATTCTTTGTTAACTTTGCTCCCCTGGTCTTTGTCTCTGGAATTTATGGAGCAGAGGTCTTTTGTGTTTATGTTCTATATCACTTCTGGCATTTATGCTTGGGCACTGATGACGACGTAAGTGTTTTTTATAAAAGTTTTTGTTTACCTCTTTTTTCATAAAAGTTTTTGTTTACCTCTTTTTCCTTCTCTTTTGTTTTCTCTTTTATTTTCTGTGTAGATTTTTGTTTCCAGATCTGGATGTGAAGTTTATACATGCTTGTGTGCATACTCTTCAGCAGGATCCAATATCAGTATGTGATCTTGTGGGCTAATATATACAATCTGCTGTGCATACTGGTTTGGGCTTGGCCTAGAAGCAAGTCCCATTTACTGTTAATCTCTAACTTGGCATGAGTCAAGGAGGTCATAACTTGGTTTCGAAGCCTAGTAGAGGGTCTACTGGTGGGTCTATATCAATGGCTACATGTAGTGCCCAGAAACGGCGTTTCTGGGCACCCGAAATGGTTCACCGTTTCCGCGCCGTTTCCGAAACCAGAAATGGCATTTCGGACAGACCTTTTTTTTTTTTGGTTTTGTTTGGGGGGGGGGGTTGCTTTTGCGGTGCCCTCTGGAATTTATCCAAGGAAACGTATATATAGAACAGCAATGTCAGAGCTTGTAGACACCAATGCTCAGCTATAGAAGCAAAAGTACCAGCGCACACACACACCTGCCTCAACCACCGAGTAAGAAGTTAGAACCCCATCTGCGGGTAGGGCAGTTTTTGCTCTCCCTCTCCAGCCTCTCCTCTTGCTCTCGTCTCATCCTACAACCCCCCTCTCAGCCCGCTGCCCCTCCTCCTTGCTCTCCTCTCTAGCATATCCTCCTTGCTCTCCTTAGCCCTTGCCCTCTCCTCTCCTCTCCTCCTTGCTCTCCTCAGCCGTTGCCCTCTTCTCCTTGCTCTCCTCAGCTCTCGCCCTCTCCTCTCCTTCTTGTTGTCCTCTCAGGCCTTGTTGTACGACATATGTATTAATAATAAGTACATATATAATATATATTTTATTAACCTT